>NW_024738534.1:0-61063 GCF_018991925.1 Homarus americanus
CTCGATGAGTGGGCTTTGTTAAACTCGACCAGGGAACTTTGTTATACTCGATCAGGGAACTTTGTTATACTCGACCAGGGGACTTTTTTATAATTAATCAGGGGACTTTGTCATACTCGATCAGTGGAATTTCCTATATTTGACCAATGGACTTTGCTATACTCGATGAGGGGCTTTTGTTATACTCGATCAGGGGACTTTGTTATACTCGACCAGGGGACCTTGTTATACTCGATCAGGGGACGTAGTTATACTTGACCAAAGGACTTTGTTATACTCGATCAGGGGATATGTTATATTCGACCAGGGGACTTTGTTATACTTGATTATCGGACTTTGCTATACTCGACCAGGGGCCTTTGTTATACTCGACCAGAGGCCTTTGTTATACTCGTTCAGGGGACTTTGTTATAATCGATGAGGGGACTTTGTTATGCTCGATCTGGGGACTTTGGTTTACTGGGCCATTAGACTTTGTTATACTCGATCAGGGGATGTGTTATACTCGATTAGGGGACTTTGTTATACCTGATTATCGGACTTTGTTATACTCGATCAGGGGACTTTGTTATACTCGATCAGGGGACTTTGTTATACTCGATTAGGGGACTTTGACTTACTCGATCAGGGCCTTTGCAATACTCGACCAAGGGACTTTGTTATAATCGATCAGTGGACTTTGTTATGCTCGATATGTGGACTTTGTTATATTGGGCCAGGGGACTTTTTTATACTCGATCAGCGGACTTTGTTATACTGGACCAGGGGACATTTTATACTCGATTAGGGGACTTTGTTATACTCGATCAGGGGACTTTTGTTATACTCGATCAGGAGACTTTGTTATACTCGACCAGGGGCCTTTCTTATACTCAATCACCGGACTTTGTTATACTCGATTAGAGAACTTTGTTAGACTCGAACAGGGGACTTTGTTTTCCTCGACCAGGGGACTTTGTTATACTCGATTAGGCGGCTTTGCAATACTCGATCAGGGGACTTTGTTATACTCGATCAGGGGCCTTTGTTATACTCGATCAGGGGCCTTTGTTATACTAGATCAGGGGACTTTGTTATACTCGATCAGGGAACTTTCTTATACTCGAGCAGGGGGCTTTGTTATACTCGATCAGGGGACTTTGTTATTCTCGTTGAGGAGGCTTTGTTATACTCGATCAGGGACTTTGCTATACTCGACCAGGGGACTTTGTTATACTTGATCAGGGGACATCGATATACTCGACCAGGGAACTTTTTTATACTTGACCAATGGACTTTGTTATACTCGATGAGGGGCCTTTGTTATACTCGATCAGGGGACTTTTTTATACTCGACTAGAGGACTTTGTTATACTCGATCAGGGGATATGTTATACTCTATCAGGGGACTTTGTTATACTCATCCAGGGGACTTTGTTATACTTGATTAGGGAACTTTGTTATACTCGATCAAGGAACTTTGTTATACTCGACCAGGGGACTTTTTTATAATTAAACAGGGGACTTTGTTATACTCGATTACGGGCTTTTGTTATACTCGATCAGGGTACTGTGTTATACTCGTCCAGGGGACTTTGTTATACTCGATGAGGGGACGTTGTTATACTCGACCAGAGGACTTTGTTATACTCGATCAGGAGATATGTTATACTCGATCAGGGGACTTTGTCAAACTTGATTATCGGACTTTGCTATACTCGACCAGGGAACTTTGTTATACTCGATCAGGGGACTTTGTTATACTCGACCAGGGGACTTTTTTATACTTGGCCAATGGACTTTGTTATACTCGAGGAGGGGCCTTTGTTATACTCGATCAGGTTTCTTTGTTATACTCAACCAGAGGACTTTGTTATACTCGATCAGGGGACTTTGTTATACTCAATCAGGGGACTCTGTTATACCCGATTAGGGGCCTTTGTTATACTCGATGAGGGGGCTTTGTTATACTCGACCATGGGACTTTGTTATACGTGATCAGGGGACTTTTTTATAATCGACCAGAGGGCTTTGTTATACTGGACCAGGGGACTTTTTTATACTCGACCAGAGGACTTTGTTATACTCGATCAAGGGATATGTTATACTGACTGATCAGAAGAGGATACTCGATGAGGGGGCTGGTTATACTCGACCAGGGGACTTTGTTAAACTCGATCAGGGGATATGTTATACTCGATCAGGGAACTTTGTTATACCCGATCAGGGGACTTTGTTATACTCACCCAGGGAACTTTGTTATACTCGATTAGGGAACTTTGTTATACTCGATCAGGTTACTGTGTTATACTCGACCAGGGACTTTGTTATACTCGATGAGGGGACGTTGTTATACTCGACCAGAGGACTTTGTTATACTCGATCAGGGGATATGTTATACTCGATCAGAGGACTTTGTTAAACTTGATTATCGGACTTTGCTATACTCGACCAGGGAACTTTGTTTTACTCGTTCAGGGGACTTTGTTATACTCGACCAGGGGACATTTTTATACTTGGCCAATGGACTTTGTTATACTCGATGAGGGGCCTTTGTTATACTCGATCAGGGGACTTTGTTATACTCAACCAGAGGACTTTGTTATACTCGATCAGGGGACTGTGTTATACTCAATCATGGGACTCTGTTATACTCGATTAGGGGCCTTTGTTATACTCGATGAGGGGGCTTTGTTATACTCGACCATGGGACTTTGTTATACGCGATCAGGGGGCTTTTTTTTTATGTTTGAACAATGGACTTTGTTATACTCAATGAGGGCATTGTTGTACCTCGATCAGGGACTTTTGTTATACCAACCAGAGGACTTGTTATACTCAATCATGGGACTCTGTTATACTCGATTAGGGGCCTTTGTTATACTCGATGAGGGGGCTTTGTTATACTCGACCAGGGGACTTTGTTAGACTCGACCAGGGGACTTTTTTATGTTTGAACAATGGACTTTGTTATACTCAATGAGGGGCATTTGTTGTACTTGATCATGGGACAAAGTTATTCTCGACCATGGGACTTTGTTATACGCCATCAGAGGACTTTTTTATACTCGACCAGAGGACTTTGTTATACTCGATCAGGGGACTTTGCCTTACTCGATCAGGGCCCTTTGCTATACTCGACCAGGGGACTTTGTTATAATCGATCAGGGGACTTTGTTATGCTGGATATGGGGACTTTGTTATACTCGATCAGGGGACTTTTTTATATTCGATCAGCGGACTTTGTTATACCGGACCAGCGGACTTTTTTATACTCTATATAGGGGACTTTGTTTTACTCGATCAGGGGACTTTTGTTATGCTCGATCAGGAGACTTTGTTATACTCGACCAGGGGCCTTTGTTATACTCAATCACCGGACTTTGTTATACTCCATAAGGGGACTTTGTTATACTCGATAATTTTTCTTTGTTATACTCGATCAGGGGACTTTGTTATACTCGAGCAAGTGGCTTTGTTATACTCGACCAGGGGACGTTTTTATACTTGACCAATGGAGTTTGTTATACTCGATGAGGGGCCTTTGTTATACTCGATCAGGGGACTTTTTTATACTCGATCAGGGGACTTTGTTATACCCAATCAGGGGACTTTGCTATACTCGACCAGGGGACTTTGTTATACTCGATCAGGGGACTTTGTTATACTCGACCAAGGACTTTTTTATACTTGACCAATGGACTTTGTTATACTCGATGAGGGCCTTTGTTATACTCGATCTGGGGACTTTGTTATACTCGAGAAGGGGACTTTGTTATACTCGATGAGGGGACTTTTTTATACTTGCCAAGAGGACTTTGTTATACTCGATCAGGGCACTTTGTTATACTCGACCAGGGGACTTTTTTATACTTGACCGATGGACTTTCTTATACTCAATGAGGGGCCTTTGTAGTACTCGATCAGGGGACTTTGTTATATGCGATCAGGGGACTTTTTCATCCTCGACCAGAGGACTTTGTTATACTCGATCAGGGGACTTTGTTATACTCAATCTGAGGACTTTGTTATACTCGATTAGGGGACTTTGTTATACTCGATTAGGGGCCTTTGTTTTACTCGATGAGGGGACTTTTTTATACTCAATCACCGGACTTTGTTATACTCCATAAGTGGACTTTGTTATACCTGGTACGGGTAATTTGTTATACTCTATAAGGGGACATTGTTATACTCGAGCAGGGGGCTTTGTTATACTCGATCAGGGGACTTTGTTATACTCGATCAGGAGGCTTTGTTTTACTCTATCAGGGGACTTTGCTATACTCTACCAGGGGACTTTGTTATACTCGATCAAGGACATTGTTATACTCGACCAGGGGACTTTTTTATACTTGACCAATGGCCTTTGTTATACTCGATCAGTGGATATGTTATACTCGAACAGGGGACTTTGTTATGCCCGATCAGCGGACTTTGCTATACTCGACCAGGGGACTTTGTTATACTCGATCAGGGGACTTTTTTATACTTGACCAATGGACTTTGTTATACTCGATGAGGGGCCTTTGTTATACTCGATCTGGGGACTTTGTTATACTCGAGAATGGGATATTGTTATACCCGATCAGCGGACTTTTCTATACTCGACCAGGGGACTTTGTTATACTCGATCAGGAGAATTGGTTATACTCGATCCGGAGACTTTCTAATACTCGACCAGGGGACTTTGTTATACTCGATCAAGGGACTTTGTTATACTCGACCAGGGGACTTTTTTATACTTGACCAATGGACTTTGTTATACTCGATGAGGGGCCTTTGTTATACTCGATCTGGGTACTTTTTTATACTCGACCAGAGGACTTTGTTATACTCGATCAGGGGACTTTGTAATACTCGACTAGGGGACTTTCTTATATTTGACCAATGGACTTTGTTATACTCAATGTGGGGCCTTTGTTGTACTTTATCAGGGGACTTTGTTATACTCGACCAGAGGACTTTGATATGCGCGATCAGGGGACTTTTTATACTCGACTAGAGGACTTTGTTATACTCGATAAGGGGACTTTGTTATATTCGAGCAGGGGACTTTTTTATACTTGACCAATGGACATTGTTATACTCGATTAGGGGACTTTGTTATACTCAATCAGGGGACTTTTTTATACTCGACCAGAGGACTTTGTTATACTCGATCACGAGATATGTTATACTCGATCAGGGGACTTTGTTATACTCAACCAGAGGACTTTGTTATACTCGATTAGGGGACTTTGTTATACTCAATCAGGGGACTTTATTATACTCGATTAGGGGCCTTTGTTATCCTCGATGAGGGAACTTTGTTATACACGACTAGGGGACTTTTTTTATAATTAATCAGGGACTTTGTCATACTCGATCAGTGGACTTTCCTATATTTGAACAATGGACTTTGCTATACTCGATGAGGGGCTTTTGTTATACTCGATCAGGGGACTTTGTTATACTCGACCAGGGGACTTTGTTATACTTAATCAGGGGACTTTGTTATACTCGACCAGAGGACTTTGATATTCTCGATCAGGGGATATGTTATACTCGATCAGGGGACTTTGTTATACTTGATCAGGGAACTTTGTTATACTCGATCAGGTGACTTTGTTATACTCGATCAGAGAGACTTTGTTATACTCGACACGGGGCCTTTGTTATACTCGATTAGAAAACTTTTTTATACTCGACCAGGGGACTTTGTTATACTCCACCAGGGACTTTGTCATACTCGATTAGGGGATATGTTATACTCGATCATGGGATTTTGTTATACTCGGTTCAGGGGACTTTGTCTTACGCGATCAGGGCCCTTTGTTTTACTCGACCAGGGGACTTTGTTGTAATCGATCAGGGAACTTTGTTATGCTCGATCTGGGGACTTTGTTATACTGGGCCAGGTGACGTTGTTATACTCGATCAGGGGATATGTTATACTCGATCAGGGAACTTTGTTATACTGGACCAGGGGACTTTGTTATACTCGATCAAGGGTCATTGTTATACTCGATCTGGGGACTTTGTTATACTCGTCCAGGAGGCTTTGTTATAGTAGTATTAGGGGACTTTGTTATTCTCGACCAGGGGACTTTGTTTTACTCGACCAGAGGCCTTTGTTATACTCGGTCAGGGGACTTTGTTATAATCGATGAGGGGATTTTGTTATGCTGGGCCACGAGAATTTGTTATACTCGATCAGGGGATATGTTATACTCGATCAGGGGACTTTGTTATACTGGACCAGGGGACTTTGTTATACTCGATCAGGGGATTTTGTTATACTCGATCAGGGGACTTTGTTATACTCGCCCATTGGGCTTTGTTATACTCGATCAGGGATAAGTTATACTCGATCAGGGGATATGTTATACTCGATCAGGGGACTTTCTCATACTTGACCAATGGACTTTGCTATACTCGATGAGGGGCCTTTGTTATACTCGATCACCGGACTTTGTTATACTCGATAAGGGGACTTTGTTATGCTCGATAAGTGGAATTTGTTATACTCGATCAGGGGTCTTCGTCTTACTCGATCAGGGCCCTTTGCTATACTCGATAAGGGTACTTTGTTATACTCGATCAGGGGACTTTTGTTATACTCGATCAGGGGACTTTGTTATACTCGACCAGGGGCCTTTGTTATACTCGATCACTGGACTTTGTTTACTCGATTAGGGGACTTTGTTATACTCGATAAGGGGAATTTGTTATACTCGATCAGGGGACTTTGTTATACTCGATTAGGGGCCTTTTTTGGACTCGATCAGGGACCTTTGTTATACTCGATCAGGGGACTTTGTTATTCTCGATCAGGGGACTTTCTTATACTCGAGAAGGGGGCTATGTTATTCTCGACCAGGGGCCTTTGTTATACTCGTTCACCGGACTTTGTTATACTCGATAAGGGGACTTTGTTATACTCGATAAGGGGAATTTGTTATACTTGATCAGGGGTCTTTGTCTTACTCGATCAGGGACCTTTGCTATACTCGATAAGGGGACTTTGTTATACTCGATCAGGGGACTTTTGTTTTACTCGATCAGGGGACTTTGTTATACTCGACCAGGGGCCTTTGTTATACTCGATCACCGGACTTTGTTATACTCGATAAGGGGACTTTGTAATACTCGATAATGGGAATGTGATATACTCGAACAGGGACTATGTTATACTCGATCAGGGGCATTTCTTATACTCGATCAGGGGCCTTTGTTATACTAGATCAAGGGACTTTGTTATACTCGATCAGGGGTCTTCGTCCTACTCGATCAGGGCCCTTTGCTATACTCGATAAGGGTACTTTGTTATACTCGATCAGGGGACTTTTGTTATACTCGATCAGGGGACTTTGTTATACTCGACAAGGGGCCTTTGTTATACTCGATCACCGGACTTTGTTTTACTCGATTAGGGGACTTTGTTATACTCGGTTCAGGGGACTTTGTTATACTCGTCCAGTGCGCTTTGTCATATTAGGATCAGGGGACTTTGTTATACTCGAGCAGGGGACTTAGTCTTACTCGATCAGGGCCCTTTGTTATACTTGGCCAGGGGACTTTGTTGTAATTGATCAGGGAACTTTGTTATGACTCGATATGGGGACTTTGTTATACTGGGCCAGGGGACTTTTTTATACTCGATCAGCGGACTTTGTTATACTGGGCCAGCGGACTTTTTTATTCTCGATTAAGGGACTTTGTTATACTCGATCAGGGGACTTTTGTTATACTCGATCAGTAGACTTTGTTATACTCGTCCAGGGGGCTTTGTTATAGTAAGATCACTGGACTTTGTTATTCTCGACCAGGGGACTTTGTTATTATCGATCAGGGGACTTTGTTATGCTTGATCTGGGGACTTTGTTATACAGGGACAGGAGACTTTGTTATACTATTTCAGGGGATAGGTTATACTCAATCAGGGGACTTTGTTATACTGGACCATGGGACTTTGTTATACTCGATCAGGGGACATTGTTATATTCGATCAGGGGACTTTGTTATACTCGTCCAGGGGGCTTTGTTATACTAGGATCAGGGAACTTTGCTATACTCGATTAGGGGACTTTATCTTACTCGATTAGGGCCCTTTGTTATACTCGACCAGGGGATTTTGTTATAATCCATCAGGGGACTTTGTTATGTTCGATCTGGGGTCTTTGTTATACTGGGCCAGGAGATGTTGTTATACTCGAGCAGGGGATATGTAATACTCGATTAGGGGACTTTGTTATACTGGACCAGGGGACTTTGTTATACTCGATGAAAGGCCTTTGTTATACTCGATCAGACGTCTTTGTTATACTCTATCAGGGGACTTTTTTATACTCGACCATAGGACTTTGTTATACTAGTATCAGGGGACTTTGTTATTCTCGACCAGGGGACTTTGTTATACTCGACCAGAGGCCTTTGTTATACTCGGTCAGGGGACTTTGTTATAATCGATCAGGGGACTTTGTTATGCTCGATCTGGGGACTTTGTTATACTGGGCCAGGAGACTTTTTTATAATCGATCAGGGGATGTGTTATACTCAATTAGGGGACTTTGTTATAGTGGACCAGGGGACTTTGTTATACTCGATCAGGGGACTTTGTTATACTCGATCAGGGGACTTTGTTATACTCGATCAGGGGACTTTGCCTTACTCGATCAGGGCCCTTTACTATACTCGACCAAGGGACTTTGTTATAATAGATCAGGGGACTTTGTTATGCTCGATATGGGGACTTTGTTATACTGGGCCAGGGGACTTTTTTATACTCGATCAGCGGACTTTGTTATACTGGACTAGCGGACTTTTTTATACTCGATATAGGGGACTTTGTTATACTCGATCAGGGGACTTTTGTTATACTCGATCAGGAGACTTTGTTATACTCGACCAGGGGTCTTTGTTATACTCAATCACCGGACTTTGTTATACTCCATAAGGGGACTTTGGTATACTCGATAATTTGGCTTTGTTATACTCGATCAGGGGACTTTGTTATACTCGAGCAGGGGGCTTTGTTATACTCGATCAGGGGATTTTGTTATACTTGATCAGGAGGCTTTGTTATACCCGATGAGGGGACTTTGCTATACTCAACCAGGGGACATTGTTATACTCGATCAGGGGACATTGTTATACTCGACCAGGGGAATTTTTTATACTTGACCAATGGCCTTTGTTATACTCGATCAGGGGACTTTTTTATACTCGCCCAGAGGACTTTGTTATACTCGATCAGGGGACTTTGTTATACTCGACCAGGGGACTTTTTTATACTTGACCAATGGACTTTGTTATACTCAATGAGGGGCCTTTGTTGTACTCGATCAGGGGACTTTGTTATACTCGAACTGGGGACTTTGTTATATGCGATCAGGGGACTTTTTTATACTCGACCAGAGGACTTTGTTATACTCGATCAGGGGACTTTGTTATACTCAACCTGAGGACTTTGTTATACTCGATTAGGGGACTTTGTTATACTCAATCAGGGGACATTGTTATACTCGATTAGGGGCCTTTGTTTTACTCGATGAGGAGACTTTTTTATACTCAATCACCGGACTTTGTTATACTCCATAAGGGGACTTTGTTATACCTGATGAGAGGAATTTGTTATACTCGATAAGGGGACTTTGTTATACTCGAGCAGGGGGCTTTGTTATACTCGATCAGGGGACTTTGTTATACTCGATCAGGAGGCTTTGTTATACCCAATGAGGGGACTTTGCTATACTCAACCAGGGGACATTGTTATACTCGATCAGGGGACATTGTTATACTCGACCAGGGGACTTTTTTATACTTGACCAATGGCCATTGTTATACTCGATCAGGGGACTTTTTTATACTCGACCAGAGGACTTTGTTATACTCGATCAGTGGATATGTTATACTCGAAAAGGGGACTTTGTTATACCCGATCAGCGGACTTTGCTATACTCGACCAGGGGACTTTGTTATACTCGATCAGGGAACTTTGTTATACTCAATGAGGGGCCTTTATTATACTCGATCAGGGGATTTTTGTTATGCTCGACCAGGGGCCTTTGTTTTACTCGATCACTGGACTTTGTTATACTCAATAAAGGGACTTTGTTAGATTCGATCAGGGGACTTTGTTATACTCGACCAGGGGACTTTGAAATACTCGATTGGGCGGCTTTGTTATACTCGATCTGGGGACTTTGTTATACTCGTCCAGGAGGCTTTGTTATAGTAGTATTAGGGGACTTTGTTATTCTCGACCAGGGGACTTTGTTTTACTCGACCAGAGGCCTTTGTTATACTCGGTCAGGGGACTTTGTTATAATCGATGAGGGGATTTTGTTATGCTGGGCCACGAGAATTTGTTATACTCGATCAGGGGATATGTTATACTCGATCAGGGGACTTTGTTATACTGGACCAGGGGACTTTGTTATACTCGATCAGGGGATTTTGTTATACTCGATCAGGGGACTTTGTTATACTCGCCCATTGGGCTTTGTTATACTCGATCAGGGATAAGTTATACTCGATCAGGGGATATGTTATACTCGATCAGGGGACTTTCTCATACTTGACCAATGGACTTTGCTATACTCGATGAGGGGCCTTTGTTATACTCGATCACCGGACTTTGTTATACTCGATAAGGGGACTTTGTTATGCTCGATAAGTGGAATTTGTTATACTCGATCAGGGGTCTTCGTCTTACTCGATCAGGGCCCTTTGCTATACTCGATAAGGGTACTTTGTTATACTCGATCAGGGGACTTTTGTTATACTCGATCAGGGGACTTTGTTATACTCGACCAGGGGCCTTTGTTATACTCGATCACTGGACTTTGTTTACTCGATTAGGGGACTTTGTTATACTCGATAAGGGGAATTTGTTATACTCGATCAGGGGACTTTGTTATACTCGATTAGGGGCCTTTTTTGGACTCGATCAGGGACCTTTGTTATACTCGATCAGGGGACTTTGTTATTCTCGATCAGGGGACTTTCTTATACTCGAGAAGGGGGCTATGTTATTCTCGACCAGGGGCCTTTGTTATACTCGTTCACCGGACTTTGTTATACTCGATAAGGGGACTTTGTTATACTCGATAAGGGGAATTTGTTATACTTGATCAGGGGTCTTTGTCTTACTCGATCAGGGACCTTTGCTATACTCGATAAGGGGACTTTGTTATACTCGATCAGGGGACTTTTGTTTTACTCGATCAGGGGACTTTGTTATACTCGACCAGGGGCCTTTGTTATACTCGATCACCGGACTTTGTTATACTCGATAAGGGGACTTTGTATACTCGATAATGGGGAATTTGTTATACTCGATCAGGGGCTTTGTTATACTCGATCATTTCTTATACTCGATCAGGGGCCTTTGTTATACTAGATCAAGGGACTTTGTTATACTCGATCAGGGGTCTTCGTCCTACTCGATCAGGGCCCTTTGCTATACTCGATAAGGGTACTTTGTTATACTCGATCAGGGGACTTTTGTTATACTCGATCAGGGGACTTTGTTATACTCGACCAGGGGCCTTTGTTATACTCGATCACCGGACTTTGTTTTACTCGATTAGCTGACTTTGTTATACTCGATAAGGGGAATTTGTTATACTCGATCAGGGGACTTTGTTATACTCGATTAGGGGCCTTTTTGGACTCGATCAGGGACCTTTGTTATACTCGATCAGGGGACTTTGTTATTCTCGATCAGGGGACTTTCTTATACTCGAGAAGGGGGCTATGTTATTCTCGACCAGGGGCCTTTGTTATACTCGTTCACCGGACTTTGTTATACTCGATAAGCGGACTTTGTTATACTCGATAAGGGGAATTTGTTATACTTGATCAGGGGTCTTTGTCTTACTCGATCAGGGCCCTTTGCTATACTCGATAAGGGGACTTTGTTATACTCGATCAGGGGACTTTTGTTTTACTCGATCAGGGGACTTTGTTATACTCGACCAGGGGCCTTTGTTATACTCGATCACCGGACTTTGTTATACTCGATAAGGGGACTTTGTAATACTCGATAATGGGAATGTGATATACTCGAACAGGGACTTTGTTATACTCGATCAGGGGACTTTGTTATACTGGGCCAGGGGACTTTTTGATACTCGATAAGGGGACTTTGTTATACTCGATCAGAGGACTTTTGTTATACTCGATCAGGGGACTTTGTTATACACGACCAGGGGCCTTTGTTATACTCGATCACTCGGACTTTGTTATACTCGATAAGGGGACTTTGTTATACTCGATAAGAGGAATTTGCTATACTCGATAAGGGGACTTTGTTAGACTCGAACAGGGGACTTTGTTATACTCGACAAGGGGACTTTGTTATACTCGATTAGGCGGCTTTGTTATACTCGATCAGGGGACTTTGTTATACTGGATGAGGGGCCTTTGTTATACTCGATTAGGGGCCTTTGTTATACTAGATCAGGGGACTTTGTTATACTCGATTAGGGGCCTTTTTTGACTCGATCAGGGGCCTTTGTTATACTCGATCTGAAGACTTTGATATACTCGATCAGGGAACTTTCTTATACTCGAGCAGTGGGCTTTGTTATTCTCGATCAGGGGCCTTTGTTATACTCGACAAGAGGACTTTTTTATACTCGATCAGGGGATATGTTACACTCAATCAGGGGACTTTGTTATACTTGATCAGGAGACTTTGTTATCTTCGACCAAGGGCCTTTGTTATACTCGAATAGAAAACTTTGTTATACTCGACCAGGGGACTATGTTATACACCAATCAGGGGAATTTGTTATACTCGACAAGAGGACTTTGTTATACTCGATCAGGGGATATGTTATACTCAATCAGGGGACTTTGTTATACTTGATCAGGGGACTTTGTTATCCTCGACCAGGGGCCTTTGTTATACTCGAATAGAAAACTTTTTTATACTCGATCAGGGGACTTTGTTATACTCGGTTCAGGGGACTTTGTTATACTCGTCCAGTGCGCTTTGTCATATTAGGATCAGGGGACTTTGTTATACTCGAGCAGGGGACTTAGTCTTACTCGATCAGGGCCCTTTGTTATACGGGGCCAGGGGACTTTTTTATACTCGATCAGCGGACTTTGTTATACTGGGCCAGCGGACTTTGTTATACTGGCCCAGCGGACTTTTTTATTCTCGATTAAGGGACTTTGTTATACTCGATCAGGGGACTTTTGTTATACTCGATCAGTAGACTTTGTTATACTCGTCCAGGGGGCTTTGTTATAGTAAGATCACTGGACTTTGTTATTCTCGACCAGGGGACTTTGTTATTATCGATTAGGGGACTTTGTTATGCTCGATCTGGGGACTTTGTTATGCTCGATCTGGGGACTTTGTTATACAGGGACAGGAGACTTTGTTATACTATTTCAGGGGATAGGTTATACTCAATCAGGGGACTTTGTTATACTGGACCATGGGACTCTGTTATACTCGATCAGGGGACATTGTTATATTCGATCAGGGGACTTTGTTATACTCGTCCAGGGGGCTTTGTTATACTAGGATCAGGGAACTTTGCTATACTCGATTAGGGGACTTTGTCTTACTCGATTAGGGCCCTTTGTTATACTCGACCAGGGGATTTTGTTATAATCCATCAGGGGACTTTATTATGTTCGATCTGGGGTCTTTGTTATACTGGGCCAGGAGATGTTGTTATACTCGAGCAGGGGATATGTAATACTCGATTAGGGGACTTTGTTATACTGGACCAGGGGACTTTGTTATACTCGATGAAAGGCCTTTGTTATACTCGATCAGACGCCTTTGTTATACTAGATCAGGGGACTTTGTTATACTCGATGAGGGGCCTTTGTTATACTCTATCAGGGGACTTTTTTATACTCGACCATAGGACTTTGTTATACTAGTATCAGGGGACTTTGTTATTCTCGACCAGGGGACTTTGTTATACTCGACCAGAGGCCTTTGTTATACTCGGTCAGGGGACTTTGTTATAATCGATCAGAGGACTTTGTTATGCTCGATCTGGGGACTTTGTTATACTGGGCCAGGAGACTTTTTTATAATCGATCAGGGGATGTGTTATACTCAATTAGGGGACTTTGTTATACTGGACCAGGGGACTTTGTTATACTCGATCAGGGGACTTTGTTATACTCGATCAGGGGACTTTGTTATACTCGATCAGGGGACTTTGCCTTACTTGATCAGGGCCCTTTACTATACTCGACCAGGGGACTTTGTTATAATAGATCAGGGGACTTTGTTATGCTCGATATGGGGACTTTGTTATACTGGGCCAGGGGACTTTTTTATACTCGATCAGCGGACTTTGTTATACTGGACCAGCGGACTTTTTTATACTCGATATAGGGGACTTTGTTATACTCGATCAGGGGACTTTTGTTATACTCGATCAGGAGACTTTGTTATACTCGACCAGGGGTCTTTGTTATACTCAATCACCGGACTTTGTTATACTCCATAAGGGGACTTTGTTATACTCGATAATTTGGCTTTGTTATACTCGATCAGGGGACTTTGTTATACTCGAGCAGGGGGCTTTGTTATACTCGATCAGGGGATTTTGTTATACTCGATCAGGAGGCTTTGTTATACCCGATGAGGGGACTTTGCTATACTCAACCAGGAGACATTGTTATACTCGATCAGGGGACATTGTTGTACTCGACCAGGGGAATTTTTTATACTTGACCAATGGCCTTTGTTATACTCGATCAGGGGACTTTTTTACACTCGCCCAGAGGACTTTGTTATACTCGATCAGGGGACTTTGTTATACTCGACCAGGGGACTTTTTTATACTTGACCAATGGACTTTGTTATACTCAATGAGGGGCCTTTGTTGTACTCGATCAGGGGACTTTGTTATACTCGAACTGGGGACTTTGTTATATGCGATCAGGGGACTTTTTTATACTCGACCAGAGGACTTTGTTATACTCGATCAGGGGACTTTGTTATACTCAACCTGAGGACTTTGTTATACTCGATTAGGGGACTTTGTTATACTCAATCAGGGGACATTGTTATACTCGATTAGGGGCCTTTGTTTTTCTCGATGAGGAGACTTTTTTATACTCAATCACCGGACTTTGTTATACTCCATAAGGGGACTTTGTTATACCTGATGAGAGGAATTTGTTATACTCGATAAGGGGACTTTGTTATACTCGAGCAGGGGGCTTTGTTATACTCGATCAGGGGACTTTGTTATACTCGATCAGGAGGCTTTGTTATACCCGATGAGGGGACTTTGCTATACTCAACCAGGGGACATTGTTATACTCAACCAGGGGACATTGTTATACTCGATCAGGGGACTTTTTTATACTCGACCAGAGAACTTTGTTATACTCGATCAGTGGATATGTTATACTCGAAAAGGGGACTGTGTTATACCCGATCAGCGGACTTTGCTATACTCGACCAGGGGACTTTGTTATACTCGATCAGGGAACTTTGTTATACTCAATGAGGGGCCTTTATTATACTCGATCAGGGGATTTTTGTTATACTCGATCAGGGACTTTGTTATACTCGACCAGGGGCCTTTGTTTTACTCGATCACTGGACTTTGTTATACTCAATAAGGGGACTTTGTTAGATTCGGACAGGGGACTTTGTTATACTCGACCAGGGGACTTTGAAATACTCGATTAGGCGGCTTTGTTATACTCAATCACGGGCATTTGTTATACTAGATCAGGGGACTTTGTTATGCTCGACCAGGGGACTTTGTTATACTCGATCAAGGGACTTTGTTATACTCGACCAGGGGACTTTTTTTTACTTGACCAATGGACTTTGTTATAATCGATGAGGGGCCTTTGTTATTCTCGATCTGGGGACTTTGTTATACTCGAGAAGGGGACTTTGTTATACTCGACCAGGGGACTCTTTTATATTTGACCAATTGACTTTGTTATACTCGATTAGGGGCCTTTGTTATACTCGAGAAGGAGACTTTGTTATACTCGATCAGGGGACTTTTTTATACTCGACCAGAGGCCTTTGTTATACTCGATCAGGGGACTTTGTTATACTCGACCAGGGGACTTTTCTATACTTGACCAATGGACTTTGTTATACTCAATGAGGGGCCTTTGTTATACTCGATCAGGGGATTTTTGTTATACTCGATAAGGAAGACTTTGTTATACTCGACCAGGGGACTTTTTTATACTTGACCAATGAACTTTGTTATACTCGATTAGGGGACTTTGTTATCCTCTATCAGGGGACTTTTTTATACTCGACCAGAGGACTTTGTTATACTCGATCAGGGGATTTTTGTTTTACTCGATCACTGGACTTTGTTATACTCAATAAGGCAACTTTGTTAGATTCGAACAGGGGACTTTGTTATACTCGACCAGGGGACTTTGAAATACTCGATTAGGCGGCTCTGTTATACTCGATCACGGGCATTTGTTATACTAGATCAGGGGACTTTTTTATACTCGACCAGAGGACTTTGTTATACTCGATCAGGGGACTTTGTTATACTCGACCAGGGGACTTTTTTATATTTGACCAATGAACTTTGTTATACTCGATTAGGGGACTTTGTTATCCTCTATCAGGGGACTTTTTTATACTCGACCAGAGGACTTTGTTATACTCGATCACGAGATATGTTATACTCGATCAGGGGACTTTGTTATACTCAACCAGAGGACTTTGTTATACCCGATCAGGGGACTTTGCTATGTGCGACCAGGGGACTTTGTTATACTCGATCAGGGGACTTTGTTATACTCGACCAGGGGGATATGTTATACTCGATCAGGGGACTTTCTTATACTCAACCAAAGGACTTTGTTATACTCGATCATGGGACTTTGTTATACTCAATCAGGGGACTTTGTTATACTCGATTAGGGGCCTTTGTTATACTCGATGAGTGGGCTTTGTTAAGCTCGACCAGGGAACTTTGTTATACTCGATCAGGGAACTTTGTTATACTCGACCAGGGGACTTTTTTATAATTAATCAGGGGACTTTGTCATACTCGATCAGTGGAATTTCCTATATTTGACCAATGGACTTTGCTATACTCGATGAGGGGCTTTTGTTATACTCGATCAGGGGACTTTGTTATACTCGACCAGGGGACCTTGTTATACTCGATCAGGGGACGTAGTTATACTTGACCAAAGGACTTTGTTATACTCGATCAGGGGATATGTTATATTCGACCAGGGGACTTTGTTATACTTGATTATCGGACTTTGCTATACTCGACCAGGGGACTTTGTTATACTCGACCAGAGGCCTTTGTTATACTCGTTCAGGGGACTTTGTTATAATCGATGAGGGGACTTTGTTATGCTCGATCTGGGGACTTTGGTTTACTGGGCCATTAGACTTTGTTATACTCGATCAGGGGATGTGTTATACTCGATTAGGGGACTTTGTTATACCTGATTATCGGACTTTGTTATGCTTCGTCAGGGGACTTTGTTATACTCGATCAGGGGACTTTGTTATACTCGATTAGGGGACTTTCACTTACTCGATCAGGGCCTTTGCAATACTCGACCAAGGGACTTTGTTATAATCGATCAGTGGACTTTGTTATGCTCGATATGGGGACTTTGTTATATTGGGCCAGGGGACTTTTTTATACTCGATCAGCGGACTTTGTTATACTGGACCAGGGGACATTTTATACTCGATTAGGGGACTTTGTTATACTCGATCAGGGGACTTTTGTTATACTCGATCAGGAGACTTTGTTATACTCGACCAGGGGCCTTTCTTATACTCAATCTCCGGACTTTGTTATACTCGATAAGAGAACTTTGTTAGACTCGAACAGGGGACTTTGTTTTCCTCGACCAGGGGACTTTGTTATACTCGACTAGGCGGCTTTGCAATACTCGATCAGGGGACTTTGTTATACTCGATCAGGGGCCTTTCTTATACTCGATCAGGGGCCTTTGTTATACTAGATTAGGGGACTTTGTTATACTCGATCAGGGAACTTTCTTATACTCGAGCAGGGGGCTTTGTTATACTCGATCAGGGGACTTTGTTATTCTCGATGAGGAGGCTTTGTTATACTCGATCAGGGACTTTGCTATACTCGACCAGGGGACTTTGTTATACTTGATCAGGGGACATCGATATACTCGACCAGAGAACTTTTTTATACTTGACCAATGGACTTTGTTATACTCGATGAGGGGCCTTTGTTATACTCGATGAGGGGACTTTTTTATACTCGACTAGAGGACTTTGTTATACTCGATCTGGGGATATGTTATACTCTATCAGGGGACTTTGTTATACTCATCCAGGGGACTTTGTTATACTCGATTAGGGAACTTTGTTATACTCGATCAAGGAACTTTGTTATACTCGACCAGGGGGCTTTTTTATAATTAAACAGGGGACTTTGTTATACTCGATTACGGGCTTTTGTTATACTCGATCAGGGTACTGTGTTATACTCGACCAGGGGACTTTGTTATACTCGATGAGGGGACGTTGTTATACTCGACCAGAGGACTTTGTTATATTCGATCAGGGGATATGTTATACTCGATCAGGGGACTTTGTCAAACTTGATTATCGGACTTTGCTATACTCGACCAGGGAACTTTGTTATACTCGATCAGGGGACTTTGTCATACTCGACCAGGGGACTTTTTTATACTTGGCCAATGGACTTTGTTATACTCGAGGAGGGGCCTTTGTTATACTCGATCAGGTTTCTTTGTTATACTCAACCAGAGGACTTTGTTATACTCGATCAGGGGACTTTGTTATACTCAATCAGGGGACTCTGTTATACCCGATTAGGGGCCTTTGTTATACTCGATGAGGGGGCTTTGTTATACTCGACCATGGGACTTTGTTATACGCGATCAGGGGACTTTTTTATAATCGACCAGAGGGCTTTGTTATACTGGACCAGGGGACTTTTTTATACTCGACCAGAGGACTTTGTTATACTCGATCAAGGGATATGTTATACTCGATCAGGGGACTTTGTTATACTCAACCAGAGGACTTTCTTATACTCGATCAGGGGACTTTGTTATACTCAATCAGGGGACTTTGTTATACTCGATTAGGGGCCTTTGTTATACTCGATGAGGGGGCTTTGTTATACTCGACCAGGGGACTTTGTTAAACTCGATCAGGGGACTTTGTTAGACTCGACCAGGGGACTTTTTTATATTTGAACAATGGACTTTGTTATACTCAATGAGGGGCCTTTGTTGTACTTGATCAGGGGGCTTTGTTATACCCGACCATGGGACTTTTTTATACTCGATCAGGGGATATGTTATACTCGATCAGGGGACTTTGTTATACTCAATCAGGGGACTTTGTTATACTTCATTAGGGGCCTTTATTATACTCAATCACCAGACTTTGTTATACTCGATAAGGGGACTTTGTTAGACTCGAACAGGGGACTTTGTTAACCTCGACGAGGAGCTTTGTTATACTCGATAGGGTGACTTTGTTATACTCGATGAGGGGCCTTTGTTATACTCGATAAGGGGCCTTTGTTATACTAGATCAACGGACTTTGTTATACTCGATCAGGGGACTTTCTTATACTCGAGCAGGAGGCTTTGTTATACTCGATCAGGGGACTTTGTTATTCCCAATGAGGAGGCTTTGTTATACTCGATCAGGGGACTTTGCTATACTCGACCAGGGGACTTTGTTATACTCGATCAGGGGACATTGATCTACTCGACCAGGGGACTTTTTATACTTGACCAATGGACTTTGTTATACTCGATTAGGGGACTTTGTTATAATCGACCAGGGGACTATGTTATACGCGATCATGGCACTTTTTTTACTCGACCAGAGGACTTTGTTATACTCGATCAGGGGACTTTGTTATACTCGTTCAGAGGACTTTGATATACTCGATCAGGGGACTGTGTTATACTCGATCAGGGGACTTTGTTATGCTCGATCTGGGGACTTTTTTATACTCGATCAGGGGACTTTGTCATACTCGATCAGGGGACTTTGTCTTACTCGATGAAGGCCCTTTGCTATACTCGACCAAGGGACTTTGTTATAATCGATCAGGGGTCTTTGTTATGCTCGATATGGGGACTTTATTATACTGGGCCAGGAGACTTTTTTAAAACACAATCAGCGGACTTTGTTATACTGGACCAGGGAACTTTATTATGCTCGATTAGGGGACTTTGTTATACTCGACCAGAGAACTTTGTTATACTCGATCAGGGAACTTTGTTATACTCGACTAGGGGACTTTTTTATAATTAATCAGGGGACTTTCCTATATTTGACCAATGGACTTTGCTATACTCGATGAGGGGCTTTTGTTATACTCGATCAGGGGACTTTGTTATTCTCGACCAGGGGACTTTGTTATACTCATTCAGGAGACTTTCTTATACTCGACCAGAGGACTTTTTTATACTCGATCAGGGATATGTTATACTCGATCAGGGGACTTTGTTATAATTGATCAGGGGACTTTGTTACACTCGATCAGGGGACTTTGTTATACTCGATCAGAGGACTTTGTCATGCTCGATTTGGGGCCTTTATTAGACTCGATGAGGAGACTTTGTTATACTCGATCAGGAGACTTTGTTATACTCGATGAGGGGACTTTGTTATACTCGACCAGAGGACTTTGTTATACTCGATAAGGGGATATGTTATACTCGATTAGGGGACTTTGTTATACTCAACCAGTGGACTTTGTTATACTCGATCAGGGGACTTTTTTATCCTTGACCAATGGATTTTGTATACTTGATGAGGGGCCTTCGTTATACTCTATCAGGGGACTTTTTAATACTCGACCAGAGGACTTTGTTATACTCGATCAGGGGATATGTTATACTCGATCAGGGAACTTTGTTATACCCGATCAGGGGACTTTGTTATACTCACCCAGGGAACTTTGTTATACTCGATTAGGGAACTTTGTTATACTCGATCAAGGAACTTTGTTATACTCGACCAGGGGACTTTTTTTATAATTAAACAGGGGACTTTGTTATACTCGATTAGGGGCTTTTGTTATACTCGATCAGGGTACTGTGTTATACTCGACCAGGGGACTTTGTTATACTCGATGAGGGGACGTTGTTAAACTCGACCAGAGGACTTTGTTATACTCGATCAGGGGATATGTTATACTCGATCAGAGGACTTTGTTAAACTTGATTATCGGACTTTGCGATACTCGAACAGGGAACTTTGTTATACTCGATCAGGGGACATTGTTATACTCGACCAGGGGACTTTTTTATACTTGGCCAATGGACTTTGTTATACTCGATGAGGGGCCTTTGTTATACTCGATCAGGGGAATTTGTTATACTCAACCAGAGGACTTTGTTATACTCGATCACGGGACTTTGTTATACTCAAGCATGGGACTCTGTTATACTCGATTAGGGGCCTTTGTTATACTCGATGAGGGGGCTTTGTTATACTCGACCAGGGGACTTTGTTAGACTCGACCAGGGGACTTTTTTATGTTTGAACAATGGACTTTGTTATACTCAATGAGGGGCATTTGTTGTACTTGATCAGGGGACAAAGTTATACTCGACCATGGGACATTGTTATACGCCATCAGAGGACTTTTTTATACTCGACCAGAGGACTTTGTTATACTCGATCAGGGGATATGTTATACTCGACCAGGGAACTTTGTTATGCTCCATCTGGGGACTTTGTTATACTGGACCAGGAGACTTTGTTATAATCGATCAGGGGATGTGTTATACTCAATTAGGGGACTTTGCTATACTGGAACAGGGGACTTTGTTATACTCGATCAGGGGACTTTGTTATACTCGATCAGGGGACATTGTTTTACTCGTCCAAGGGGCTTTGTTATACTCGATCAGGGGACTTTGTTATACTCGATCAGGGGACTTTGCCTTACTCGATCAGGGCCCTTTGCTATACTCGACCAGGGGACTTTGTTATAATCGATCAGGGGACTTTGTTATGCTGGATATGAGGACTTTGTTATACTCGATCAGGGGACTTTTTTATATTCGATCAGCGGACTTTGTTATACCGGACCAGCGGACTTTTTTATACTCTATATAGGGGACTTTGTTTTACTCGATCAGGGGACTTTTGTTATGCTCGATCAGGAGACTTTGTTATACTCGACCAGGGGCCTTTGTTATACTCAATCACCGGACTTTGTTATACTCCATAAGGGGACTTTGTTATACTCGATAATTTTTCTTTGTTATACTCGATCAGGGGACTTTGTTATACTCGAGCAAGTGGCTTTGTTATACTCGACCAGGGGACGTTTTTATACTTGACCAATGGAGTTTGTTATACTCGATGAGGGGCCTTTGTTATACTCGATCAGGGGACTTTTTTATACTCGATCAGGGGACTTTGTTATACCCGATCAGGGGACTTTGCTATACTCGACCAGGGTTTTGTTATACTCGATCAGGGGACTTTGTTATACTCGACCAGGACTTTTTTATACTTGACCAATGGACTTTGTTATACTCGATGAGGGCCTTTGTTATACTCGATCTGGGACTTTGTTATACTCGAGAAGGGGACTTTATTATACTCGATGAGGGGACTTTTTAAACTTGCCAAGGACTTTGTTATACTCGATCAGGGCACTTTGTTATACTCGACCAGGGGACTTTTTATACTTGACCGATGGACTTTCTTATACTCAATGGGGGCCTTTGTAGTACTCGATCAGGGGACTTTGTTATATGCGATCAGGGGACTTTTTCATCCTCGACCAGAGGACTTTGTTATACTCGATCAGGGGACTTTGTTATACTCAATCTGAGGACTTTGTTATACTCGATTAGGGGACTTTGTTATACTCAGTCAGGGGACTTGTTATACTCGATTAGGGGCCTTTGTTTTACTCGATGAGGAGGACTTTTTTATACTCAATCACCGGACTTTGTTATACTCCATAAGTGGACTTTGTTATACCTGGTACGGGTAATTTGTTATACTCGATAAGGGGACATTGTTATACTCGAGCAGGGGGCTTTGTTATACTCGATCAGGGGACTTTGTTATACTCGATCAGGAGGCTTTGTTTTACTCTATCAGGGGACTTTGCTATACTCGACCAGGGGACTTTGTTATACTCGATCAAGGACATTGTTATACTCGACCAGGGGACTTTTTTATACTTGACCAATGGCCTTTGTTATACTCGATCAGTGGATATGTTATACTCGAACAGGGGACTTTGTTATGCCCGATCAGCGGACTTTGCTATACTCGACCAGGGGACTTTGTTATACTCGATCAGGGGACTTTTTTATACTTGACCAATGGACTTTGTTATACTCGATGAGGGGCCTTTGTTATACTCGATCTGGGGACTTTGTTATACTCGAGAATGGGATATTGTTATACCCGATCAGCGGACTTTTCTTTACTCGACCAGGGGACTTTGTTATACTCGATCAGGGGACTTTTGTTTTACTCGATCAGGGGACTTTGTTATACTCGACCAGGGGCCTTTGTTATGCTCGATCACCGGACTTTGTTATACTCGATAAGGGGACTTTGTAATACTCGATAATGGGAATGTGATATACTCGAACAGGGACTTTGTTATACTCGATCAGGGGCATTTCTTATACTCGATCAGGGGCCTTTGTTATACTAGATCAAGGGACTTTGTTATACTCGATCAGGGGTCTTCGTCTTACTCGATCAGGGCCCTTTGCTATACTCGATAAGGGAACTTTGTTATACTCGATCAGGGGACTTTTGTTATACTCGATCAGGGGACTTTGTTATACTCGACCAGGGGCCTTTGTTATACTCGATCACCGGACTTTGTTTTACTCGATTAGGGGACTTTGTTATACTCGATAAGGGGAATTTGTTATACTCGATTAGGGGACTTTGTTATACTCGATTAGGGGCCTTTTTTAGACTCGATCAGGGACCTTTGTTATACTCGATCAGGGGACTTTGTTATTCTCGATCAGGGGACTTTCTTATACTCGAGAACGGGGCTATGTTATTCTCGACCAGGGGCCTTTGTTATACTCGTTCACCGGACTTTGTTATACTCGATAAGGGGACTTTGTTATACTCGATAAGGGGAATTTGTTATACTTGATCAGGAGTCTTTGTCTTACTCGATCAGGGCCCTTTGCTATACTCGATAAGGGGACTTTGTTATACTCGATCAGGGGACTTTTGTTTTACTCGATCAGGGGACTTTGTTATACTCGACCAGGGGCCTTTGTTATACTCGATCACCGGACTTTGTTATACTCGATAAGGGGACTTTGTAATACTCGATAATGGGAATGTGATATACTCGAACAGGGACTTTGTTATACTCGATCAGGGGCATTTCTTATACTCGATCAGGGGCCTTTGTTATACTAGATCAAGGGACTTTGTTATACTCGATTAGGGGCCTTTTTTGGACTCGATCAGGGACCTTTGCTATACTCGACCAGGGGACTTTTTTATAATCGATCAAGGGACTTTGTTATGCTCGATATGGGGACTTTGTTATACTGAGCCAGGGGACTTTTTTATACTCGATAAGGGGACTTTGTTATACTCGATCAGAGGACTTTTGTTATACTCGATCAGGGGACTTTGTTATACACGACCAGGGGCCTTTGTTATACTCGATCACTCGGACTTTGTTATACTCGATAAGGGGACTTTGTTATACTCGATAAGAGGAATTTGCTATACTCGATAAGGGGACTTTGTTAGACTCGAAAAGGGGACTTTGTTATACTCGACAAGGGGACTTTGTTATACTTGATTAGGCGGCTTTGTTATACTCGATCAGGGGACTTTGTTATACTGGATGAGGGGCCTTTGTTATACTCGATGAGGGGCCTTTGTTATACTAGATCAGGGGACTTTGTTATACTCGATTAGGGGCCTTTTTTGACTCGATGAGGGGCCTTTGTTATACTCGATCTGAAGACTTTGATATACTCGATCAGGGAACTTTCTTATACTCGAGCAGGGGGCTTTGTTATTCTCGATCAGGGGCCTTTGTTATACTCGACAAGAGGACTTTTTTATACTCGATCAGGGGATATGTAAAACTCAATCAGGGGACTTTGTTATACTTGATCAGGGGACTTTGTTATCTTCGACCAAGGGCCTTTGTTATACTCGAATAGAAAACTTTGTTATACTCGACCAGGGGACTATGTTATACTCAATCAGGGGACTTTGTTCTACTCGACAAGAGGACTTTGTTATACTCGATCAGGGGATATGTTATACTCAATCAGGGGACTTTGTTATACTTGATCAGGGGACTTTGTTATCCTCGACCAGGGGCCTTTGTTATACTCGAATAGAAAACTTTTTTATACTCGATCAGGGGACTTTGTTATACTCGGTTCAGGGGACTTTGTTATACTCGTCCAGTGCGCTTTGTCATATTAGGATCAGGGGACTTTGTTATACTCGAGCAGGGGACTTAGTCTTACTCGATCAGGGCCCTTTGTTATACTGGGCCAGGGGACTTTTTTATACTCGATCAGCGGACTTTGTTATACAGGGCAAGCGGACTTTGTTATACTGGGCCAGCGGACTTTTTTATTCTCGATTAAGGGACTTTGTTATACTCGATCAGGGGACTTTTGTTATACTCGATCAGTAGACTTTGTTATACTCGTCCAGGGGGCTTTGTTATAGTAAGATCACTGGACTTTGTTATTCTCGACCAGGGGACTTTGTTATTATCGATCAGGGGACTTTGTTATGCTCGATCTGGGGACTTTGTTATACGGGGACAGGAGACTTTGTTATACTATTTCAGGGGATAGGTTATACTCAATCAGGGGACTTTGTTATACTGGACCATGGGACTCTGTTATACTCGATCAGGGGACATTGTTATATTCGATCAGGGGACTTTGTTATACTCGTCCAGGGGGCTTTGTTATACTAGGATCAGGGAACTTTGCTATACTCGATTAGGGGACTTTGTCTTACTCGATTAGGGCCCTTTGTTATACTCGACCAGGGGATTTTGTTATAATCCATCAGGGGACTTTATTATGTTCGATCTGGGGTCTTTGTTATACTGGGCCAGGAGATGTTGTTATACTCGAGCAGGGGATATGTAATACTCGATTAGGGGACTTTGTTATACTGGACCAGGGGACTTTGTTATACTCGATGAAAGGCCTTTGTTATACTCGATCAGACGCCTTTGTTATACTAGATCAGGGGACTTTGTTATACTCGATGAGGGGCCTTTGTTATACTCTATCAGGGGACTTTTTTATACTCGACCATAGGACTTTGTTATACTAGTATCAGGGGACTTTGTTATTCTCGACCAGGGGACTTTGTTATACTCGACCAGAGGCCTTTGTTATACTCGGTCAGGGGACTTTGTTATAATCGATCAGGGGACTTTGTTATGCTCGATCTGGGGACTTTGTTATACTGGGCCAGGAGACTTTTTTATAATCGATCAGGGGATGTGTTATACTCAATTAGGGGACTTTGTTATAGTGGACCAGGGGACTTTGTTATACTCGATCAGGGGACTTTGTTATACTCGATCAGGGGACTTTGTTATACTCGATCAGGGGACTTTGCCTTACTCGATCAGGGCCCTTTACTATACTCGACCAAGGGACTTTGTTATAATAGATCAGGGGACTTTGTTATGCTCGATATGGGGACTTTGTTATACTGGGCCAGGGGACTTTTTTATACTCGATCAGCGGACTTTGTTATACTGGACTAGCGGACTTTTTTATACTCGATATAGGGGACTTTGTTATACTCGATCAGGGGACTTTTGTTATACTCGATCAGGAGACTTTGTTATACTCGACCAGGGGTCTTTGTTATACTCAATCACCGGACTTTGTTATACTCCATAAGGGGACTTTGGTATACTCGATAATTTGGCTTTGTTATACTCGATCAGGGGACTTTGTTATACTCGAGCAGGGGGCTTTGTTATACTCGATCAGGGGATTTTGTTATACTTGATCAGGAGGCTTTGTTATACCCGATGAGGGGACTTTGCTATACTCAACCAGGGGACATTGTTATACTCGATCAGGGGACATTGTTATACTCGACCAGGGGAATTTTTTATACTTGACCAATGGCCTTTGTTATACTCGATCAGGGGACTTTTTTATACTCGCCCAGAGGACTTTGTTATACTCGATCAGGGGACTTTGTTATACTCGACCAGGGGACTTTTTTATACTTGACCAATGGACTTTGTTATACTCAATGAGGGGCCTTTGTTGTACTCGATCAGGGGACTTTGTTATACTCGACCTGGGGACTTTGTTATATGCGATCAGGGGACTTTTTTATACTCGACCAGAGGACTTTGTTATACTCGATCAGGGGACTTTGTTATACTCAACCTGAGGACTTTGTTATACTCGATTAGGGGACTTTGTTATACTCAATCAGGGGACATTGTTATACTCGATTAGGGGCCTTTGTTTTTCTCGATGAGGAGACTTTTTTATACTCAATCACCGGACTTTGTTATACTCCATAAGGGGACTTTGTTATACCTGATGAGAGGAATTTGTTATACTCGATAAGGGGACTTTGTTATACTCGAGCAGGGGGCTTTGTTATACTCGATCAGGGGACTTTGTTATACTCGATCAGGAGGCTTTGTTATACCCGATGAGGGGACTTTGCTATACTCAACCAGGGGACATTGTTATACTCAACCAGGGGACATTGTTATACTCGATCAGGGGACTTTTTTATACTCGACCAGAGAACTTTGTTATACTCGATCAGTGGATATGTTATACTCGAAAAGGGGACTGTGTTATACCCGATCAGCGGACTTTGCTATACTCGACCAGGGGACTTTGTTATACTCGATCAGGGAACTTTGTTATACTCAATGAGGGGCCTTTATTATACTCGATCAGGGGATTTTTGTTATACTCGATCAGGGACTTTGTTATACTCGACCAGGGGCCTTTGTTTTACTCGATCACTGGACTTTGTTATACTCAATAAGGGGACTTTGTTAGATTCGGACAGGGGACTTTGTTATACTCGACCAGGGGACTTTGAAATACTCGATTAGGCGGCTTTGTTATACTCAATCACGGGCATTTGTTATACTAGATCAGGGGACTTTGTTATGCTCGACCAGGGGACTTTGTTATACTCGATCAAGGGACTTTGTTATACTCGACCAGGGGACTTTTTTTTACTTGACCAATGGACTTTGTTATAATCGATGAGGGGCCTTTGTTATTCTCGATCTGGGGACTTTGTTATACTCGAGAAGGGGACTTTGTTATACTCGACCAGGGGACTCTTTTATATTTGACCAATTGACTTTGTTATACTCGATTAGGGGCCTTTGTTATACTCGAGAAGGAGACTTTGTTATACTCGATCAGGGGACTTTTTTATACTCGACCAGAGGCCTTTGTTATACTCGATCAGGGGACTTTGTTATACTCGACCAGGGGACTTTTCTATACTTGACCAATGGACTTTGTTATACTCAATGAGGGGCCTTTGTTATACTCGATCAGGGGATTTTTGTTATACTCGATAAGGAAGACTTTGTTATACTCGACCAAGGGACTTTTTTATACTTGACCAATGAACTTTGTTATACTCGATTAGGGGACTTTGTTATCCTCTATCAGGGGACTTTTTTATACTCGACCAGAGGACTTTGTTATACTCGATCAGGGGATTTTTGTTTTACTCGATCACTGGACTTTGTTATACTCAATAAGGCAACTTTGTTAGATTCGAACAGGGGACTTTGTTATACTCGACCAGGGGACTTTGAAATACTCGATTAGGCGGCTCTGTTATACTCGATCACGGGCATTTGTTATACTAGATCAGGGGACTTTTTTATACTCGACCAGAGGACTTTGTTATACTCGATCAGGGGACTTTGTTATACTCGACCAGGGGACTTTTTTATATTTGACCAATGAACTTTGTTATACTCGATTAGGGGACTTTGTTATCCTCTATCAGGGGACTTTTTTATACTCGACCAGAGGACTTTGTTATACTCGATCACGAGATATGTTATACTCGATCAGGGGACTTTGTTATACTCAACCAGAGGACTTTGTTATACCCGATCAGGGGACTTTGCTATGTGCGACCAGGGGACTTTGTTATACTCGATCAGGGGACTTTGTTATACTCGACCAGGGGACTTTTTTATACTTGACCAATGGATTTTGTTATACTCGATGAGGGGCCTTTGTTATACTCGATCTGGGGACTTTGTTATACTCGAGAAGGGGACTTTGTTATACTCGATCAGGGGACTTTTTTATACTCGACCCAGAGGACTTTGTTATACTCGATCAGGGGACTTTGTTATACTCGACCAGGGGACTTTTTTATACTTGACCAATGGACTTTGTTATACTCAATGAGGGGTCTTTGTTGTACTCGATCAGGGGACTTTGTTATACTCGACTTGGGGACTTTGTTATATGCGATCAGGGGACTTTTTTATACTCGACCAGAAGACTTTGTTATACTCGATCAGGGGACTTTGTTATACTCAACCTGAGGACTTTGTTATACTCGATTAGGGGACTTTGTTTTACTCGATGAGGGGACTTTTTTATACTCAATCACCGGACTTTGTTATACTCGATAAGGATTCTTTGTTATACTCGAGCAGGGGGCTTTGTTATACTCGATCAGGGGACTTTGTTATACTCGATCAGGAGGCTTTGTTATACCCGATGAGGGGACTTTGCTATACTCAACCAGGGGACTTTGTTATACTCGACTTGGGGACTTTGTTATATGCGATCAGGGGACTTTTTTATACTCGACCAAAGGACTTTGTTATACTCGATCAGGGGACTTTGTTATACTCAAGCTGAGGACTTTGTTATACTCGATTAGGGGACTTTGTTATACTCAATCAGGGGACTTTGTTATACTCGATTAGGGGCCTTTGTTTTACTCGATGAGGGGACTTTTTTATACTCAATCACCGGACTTTGTTATACTCGATAAGGGGACTTTGTTATACTCGAGCAGGGGGCTTTGTTATTCTCGATCAGGGGACTTTGTTATACTCGATCAGGAGGCTTTGTTATACCCGATGAGGGGACTTTGCTATACTCAACCAGGGGACTTTGTTATACTCGATCAGGGGACATTGTTATACTTGACCAGGGGATTTTTTTATACTTGACCAATGGCCTTTGTTATACTCGATCAGGGGACTTTTTTATACTCGACCAGAGGACTTTGTTATACTCGATCAGTGGATATGTTATACTCGATCAGAGGACTTTGTTATACCCGATCAGCGGACTTTGCTATACTCGACCAGGGGACTTTGTTATACTCGATCAGGGAACTTTGTTATACTCAATGAGGGACCTTTATTATACTCGATCAGGGGATTTTTGTTATACTCGATCAGGGACTTTGTTACACTCGACCAGGGGCCTTTGTTTTATTCGATCACTGGACTTTGTTATACTCAATAAGGGGACTTTGTTAGATTCGAACAGGGGACTTTGTTATACTCGACCAGGGGACTTTGAAATACTGGATTAGGCGGCTTTGTTATACTCGATCACGGTCATTTGTTATACTAGATCAGGGGACTTTGTTATGCTCGACCAGGGGACTTTGTTATACTCGATCAAGGGACTTTGTTATACTCGACCAGGGGACTTTTTTATTCTTGACCAATGGACTTTGTTATACTCGATGAGGGGCCTTTGTTATACTCGATCTGGGGACTTTGTTATACTCGAGAAGGGGACTTTTTTATACTCGACCAGGGGACTTTTTTATATTTGACCAATGGACTTTGTTATACTCCATTAGGGGCCTTTGTTATACTCGAGAAGGGGACTTTGTTATACTCGATCAGGGGACTTTTTTATACTCGACCAGAGGCCTTTGTTATACTCGATCAGGGGACTTTGTTATACTCGACCAGGGGAGTTTTCTATACTTGACCAATGGACTTTGTTATACTCAATGAGGGGCCTTTGTTATACTCGATCAGGGGATTTTTGTTATACTCGATCAGGGACTTTGTTATACTCGACCAGGGGCCTTTGTTTTACTCGATCACTAGACTTTGTTATACTCAATAAGGCAACTTTGTTAGATTCGAACAGGGGACTTTGTTATACTCGACCAGGGGACTTTGAAATACTCGATTAGGCGGCTTTGTTATTCTCGATCACGGGCATTTGTTATACTAGATCAGGGGACTTTGTTATACTCGACCAGGGGACTTTTTTATATTTGACCAATGAACTTTGTTATACTCGATTAGGGGACTTTGTTATCCTCTATCAGGGGACTTTTTTATACTCGACCAGAGGACTTTGTTATACTCGATCACGAGATATGTTATACTCGATCAGGGGACTTTGTTATACTCAACCAGAGGACTTTATTATACTCGATTAGGGGACTTTGTTATACTCCACCAGGGACTTTGTCATACTCGATTAGGGGATATGTCATACTCGATCATGGGACTTTGTTATACTCGGTTCAGGGGACTTTGTGTTACTCGATCAGGGGACTTTGTTATACTCGACCAGGGGACTTTTTTATACTTGACCAATGGACTTTGTTTTACTCGATGAGGGGCCTTTGTTATACTCGATCTGGGGACTTTGTTATACTCGAGAAGGGGACTTTGTTATACGCGATCAGGGGACTTTTTTATACTCGCCCAGAGGACTTTGTTGTACTCGATCAGGGGACTTTGTTATACTCGACCTGGGGACTTTGTTATATGCGATCAGGGGACTTTTTTATACTCGACCAGAGGACTTTGTTATATTCGATGAGGGGACTTTGTTATAATCAACCTGAGGACTTTGTTATACTCGATAAGGGGACTTTGTTGTAATCAATCAGGGGACTTTGTTATACTCGATTAGGGGCCTTTGTTTTACTCGATGAGGGGACTTTTTTATACTCAATCACCGGACTTTGTTATACTCCATAAGGGGACTTTGTTATACCTGATGAGGGGAATTTGTTATACTCGATAAGGGGACTTTGTTATACTCGAGCAGGGGGCTTTGTTATACTCGATCAGGGGACTTTGTTATACTCGATCAGGAGGCTTTGTTATACCCGATGAGGGGACTTTGCTATACTCAACCAGGGGACTTTGTTATACTCGATCAGGGGACATTGTTATACTCGACCAGGGGATCTTTTTATACTTGACCAATGGCCTTTGTTATACTCGATCAGGGGACTTTTTTATACTCGACCAGAGGACTTTGTTATACTTGATCAGTGGATATGTTATACTCGATCAGGGGACTTTGTTATACCCGATCAGCGGACTTTGCTATACTCGAACAGGGGACTTTGTTATACTCGATCAGGGAACTTTATTATACTCAATGAGGGCCCTTTATTATCCTCGATCAGGGGATTTTTTGTTATACTCGATCAGGGACTTTGTTATACTCGACCAGGGGCCTTTGTTTTACTCGATCACTGGACTTTGTTATACTCAATAAGGGGACTTTGTTAGATTCGAACAGGAGACTTTGTTATACTCGACCAGGGGACTTTGAAATACTCGATTAGGCGGCTTTGTTATACTCGATCACGGGCATTTGTTATACTAGATTAGGGGACTTTGTTATGCTCGACCAGGGGACTTTGCTATACTCGACCAGGGGACTTTGTTATACTTGATCAGGGGACATTGATATACTCGACCAGGGGACTTGTTTATACTTGACCAATGGACTTTGTTATACTCGATGAGGGGCCTTTGTTATACTCGATATGGGGACTTTGTTATACTCGAGAAGGGGACTTTGTTATACTCGACCAGGGGACTTTTTTATATTTGACCAATGGACTTTGTTATACTCGATTAGGGGCCTTTGTTATAGTCGATTAGGGGACTTTGTTATACTCCACCAGGGACTTTTTTATACTTGACCAGAGGCCTTTGTTATACTCGATCAGGGGACTTTGTTATACTCGACCAGGGGACTTTTCTATACTTGACCAATGGACTTTGTTATACTCAATGAGGGGCCTTTGTTATACTCGATCAGGGGATTTTTGTTATACTCGATCAGGGACTTTGTTATACTCGACCAGGGGCCTTTGTTTTACTCGATCACTGGACTTTGTTATACTCAATAAGGCAACTTTGTTAGATTCGAACAGGGGACTTTGTTATACTCGACCAGGGGACTTTGAAATACTCGATTAGGCGGATTTGTTATACTCGATCACGGGCATTTGTTATACTAGATCAGGGGACTTTTTTATACTCGACCAGAGGACTTTGTTATACTCGATCAGGGGACTTTGTTATACTCGACCAGGGGACTTTTTTATATTTGACCAATGAACTTTGTTATACTCGATTAGGGGACTTTGTTATCCTCTATCAGGGGACTTTCTTATACTCGACCAGAGGACTTTGTTATACTCGATCACGAGATATGTTATACTCAATCAGGGGACTTTGTTATACTCAACCACAGGACTTTATTATACTCGATTAGGGGACTTTGTTATACTTCACCAGGGACTTTGTCATACTCGATTAGGGGATATGTCATACTCGATCATGGGACTTTGTTATACTCGGTTCAGGGGACTTTGTGTTACTCGATCAGGGCCCTTCGTTTTACTCGACCAGGGGACTTTGTTGTAATCGATCAGGGAACTTTGTTATGCTCGATCTGGGGACTTTGTTATACTGGGCCAGGAGACGTTGTTATACTCGATCAGGGGATATGTTATACTCGATGAGGGGACTTTGTTATACTGGACCAGGGGATTTTGTTATATTCCATCAAGAGTCTTTGTTATACTCGATCTGGGGACTTTGTTATTCTCGTCCAGGGGGCTTTCTTATAGTAGGATCACTGGACTTTTTTAAAGCAGGATCACTGGACTTTGTTATACTCGATCTGGGGACTTTGTTATACTCAATCTGGGGACTTTGTTATACTCGATCAGGGAACTTTGTTATACTGGGCCAGGCGACATTTTTATACTCGATCAGGGGACTTTGTTATACTAGTATCAGGGGACTTTGTTATGCTCGAACAGGGGACTTTGTTATACTCGACCAGAGGCCTTTGTTATACACGGTCAGGGACTTTGTTATAATCGATCAGGGGACTTTGTTATGCTCGATCTGGGGACTTTGTTACACTGGGCCATGGGACTTTGTAATACTCGATCAGGGGACTTTGTTATACTTGATCAGGGGACTTTGTTATACTCGTCCAGGGGGCTTTGTTATACTCGATCAGGGGACTTTGTTATAGTCGACCAGGGGACTTTGTTATATTCGATCAGGGGACGTTGTTATGCTCGATATGGGGACTTTGTTATACTGGGCCAGGGGACTTTTTTATACTCGATCAGCGGACTTTGTTATACTGGTTAAGGGGACTTTTTTATTCTCGATCAGGGGACTTTGTTATACTCGATCAGGGGACTTTTTTTATACTCGATCAGGGAATTTGTTATACTCGACCAGGGGCCTTTGTTATACTCGATGAGGGGCCTTTCTTATACTCGATTAGGGGCATTTGTTATACTAAATCAGGGGACTTTGTTATACTCGATTAGTGGCCGTTTTTGGACTCGATGAGGCGCCTTTGTTATACTCGATTAGGCGGCTTTGTTATATTCGATCAGGGGACTTTGTTGTACTCGATGAGTGGCCTTTCTTATACTCGATCAGGGCCATTTCTTATACTAGATCAGGGGACTTTGTTATACTCGACTCAGGGCCTTTTTTGGACTCGATGAGGGGCCTTTGTTATACTCGATCAGGAGACTTTGTTATACTCGACCAGAGGACTTTGTTATACTCAATCAGGGGATATGTTATTTTCGATCAGGGGACTTTGTTTTACTTGATTATCGGACTTTGCTATACTCGACCAGGGGACTTTGTTATACTCGATCAGGGACTTTGTTATACTCGACCAGGGGACTTTTTATACTTGACCAATGGACTTTGTTATACTCGATGAGGGGCCTTTTATACTCGATCAGGGGACTTTGTTATACTCGAGCAGGGGACTTTGTTATACTCGATCAGGGGACTTTGTTATACTCGTCCAGGGGGCTTTGTTATTATCGATCAGGGGACTTTGTTATACTCGATCAGGGGACTTTGTCTTACTCGACCAGGGCCCTTTGGTATAAGCGACCATGGGACTTTGTTATAATCGATCAGGGGACTTTGTTATGCTCGATATGGGGACTTTGTTTTACTGGGCCAGCGGACTTTTTTATACTCGATCAGGGGACTTTTTTTATACTCGACCATAGGAGTTTGTTATATTAGTATCAGGGGACTTTGTTATACTCGATCTGTGGACTTTGTTATACTGGGACATTAGACTTTGTTATAGTCGATCAGGGGATGTATTATACTCGATTAGGGGACTTCGTTATACTGGACCAGGGGACTTTTTTATACTTCATTAGGAGACTATGTTATACTCGATCAGGGGACTGTTGTTATACTCGATCAGGAGTCTTTGTTATACTCGACCAGGGGCCTTTATTATACTCAATCACCAGTCTTTGTTATACTCGATAAGGGGACTTTGTTAGACTCGAACAGGGGACTTTGTTAACCTCGACGAGGAGCTTTGTTATACTCGAAAAGGCGGCTTTGAAATACTCGATCAGGGGACTTTGTTATACTCGATAAGGGGCCTTTGTTATACTCGATGAGGGGCCCTTGTTATACTAGATCAACGGACTTTGTTATACTCGATCAGGGGACTTTCTTATACTCGAGCAGGAGGCTTTGTTATACTCGATCAGGGGACTTTGTTATTCCCAATGAAGAGGCTTTGTTGTACTCGATCAGGGGACTTTGCTATACTCGATCAGGGGACATTGATATACTCGACCAGGGGACTTTTTATACTTGACCAATGAACTTTGTTATACTCGATGAGGGGGCCTTTGTTATACTCGATCAGGGGACTTTTTTATACGCGACCATAGGACTTTGTTATACTCCATCAGGGGATATGTTATACTCCATCAGGGTACTTTGTTATACCCGATCAGGAGACTTTGCTATACTCGACCAGGTGACTTTGTTATACTCGATTAGGGGACTTTGTTATAATAGACCAGGGGACTATGTTATACGCGATCATGGCACTTTTATTACTCGACCAGAGGACTTTGTTATACTCGATCAGGGGACTTTGTTATACTCGTTCAGAGGACTTTGTTATACTCGATCAGGGAACTTTGTTATACTCGATCAGGGGGCTTTGTTATGCTCGATCTGGGGACTTTGCTATACTCGAACAGGGGACTTTGTTATACTCGATCAGGGGACTTTGTCTTACTCGATGAGGGCCCTTTGCTATACTCGACCAAGGGACTTTGTTATAATCGATCAGGAGACTTTGTTATACTCGATCAGGGACTTTGTTATACTCGACCAGAGGACTTTGTTATACTCGATCGGGGGACTTTTTTATCCTTGACCAATGGACTTTGTTATTCTCGATGAGGGGCCTTCGTTATACTCTATCAGGGGACTTTTTTATACTCGACCAGAGGACTTTGTTATACTCGATCAGGGGATATGTTATACTCGATCAGGGAACTTTGTTATACCCGATCAGGGGACTTTGTTATACTCACCCAGGGAACTTTGTTATACTCGATTAGGGAACTTTGTTATACTCGATCAAGGAACTTTGTTATACTCGACCAGGGGACTTTTTTATAATTAATCAGGGGACTTTGTTATACTCGATTAGGGGCTTTTGTTATAATCGATCAGGGTACTGTGTTATACTCGACCAGGGGACTTTGTTATACTCGATCAGGGGACGTTGTTATACTCGACCAGAGGAGTTTGTTATACTCGATCAGGGGATATGTTATACTCGATCAGGGGACTTTGTTAAACTTGATTATCGGACTTTGCTATACTCGACCAGGGAACTTTGTTTTACTCGATCAGGGGACTTTTGTTATAGTCGATCAGGAGACTTTGTTATACTCGACCAGGGGCCTTTGTTATACTCAATCACCGGACTTTGTTATTCTCGATAAGAGAACTTTGTTAGACTCGAACAGAGGACTTTGTTATCCTCGACCAGGGGACTTTCTTATACTCGATTAGGCGGCTTTGAAATACTCGATCAGAGGACTTTGTTATACTCGATGAGGGGCCTTTGTTATACTCGATCTGGAGACTTTGTTATAGTCGATCAGGGGTCTTTCTTATACTCGAGCAGGGGGCATTGTTATACTCGATCAGGGGACTTTGTTATTCTCGATGAGGAGGCTTTGTTAAACTCGATCAGGGGACTTTGCTATACTCGACCAGGGGACTTTGTTATACTTGATCAGGGGACATTGATATACTCGACCTGGGGACTTTTTTATACTTGACCAATGGGCTTTGTTATACTCGATGAGGGGCCTTTGTTATACTCGGTCAGGGGACTTTTTTATACTCGACCAGAGGACTTTGTTATACTCGATCAGGGGATATGTTATACTCGATCAGGGGACTTTGTTATACCCGATCATGGGACTTTGCTATACTCGACCAGTGGACTTTGTTATACTCGATCAGGGTACTTTGTTATAATCGACCATGGGACTTTGTTATACATGATCAGGGGACTTTTTTATACTCGACCAGAGTACTTTGTTATACTCGATCAGGGGATATGTTATACTCGATCAGGGGACTTTGTTATACTCAACCAGAGGACCTTTTTATACTCAATTAGGGGACTTTGTTATACTCAATTAGGGAACTTTGTTATACTCGATTAGAGGCCTTTGGTATACTCGATGAGGGGGCTTTGTTATACTCGACCAGGGGACTTTGTTATACTCGATCAGGGAACTTTGTTATACTCGACTAGGGGACTTTTTTATAATTAATTAGGGGACTTTCCTATATTTGACCAATGGACTTTGCTATACTCGATGACGGGCTTTTGTTATACTCGATCAGGGGACTTTTTTATACTCGACCAGGGGACTTTTTTATACTCGACCAGGGGACTTTTTTATACTCATTCAGGACACTTTGTTATACTCGACCAGAGGACTTTGTTATACTCGACCAGAGGACTTTGTTATACTCGATCAGGGATATGTTATACTCGATCAGGGGACTTTGTTATACTTGATCAGGGGACTTTGTTACACTCGATCATGGGACTTTGTTATACTCGATCACAGGACTTTGTTATACTCGACCAGAGGACTTTGTTATACTCGATAAGGGGATATGTTATCCTCGATCAGGGGACTTTGTTATACTCAACCAGAGGACTTTGTTATACTCGATCAGGGACTTTTTTATACTTGACCAATGGACTTTGTTATACTCACTGAGGGGCCTTTGTTATACTCGATCTGGGGACTTTGTTATACTCGAGAAGGGGAGTTTGTTATACTCGATCAGGGTTTTTTTTTATACTCGACCAGAGGATTTTGTTTTACTCGATCAGGGGACTTTGTTAACCTCGACCAGGGGACTTTTTTATATTTGACCAATGGACTTTGTTATACTCAATGAGGGGCCTTTGTTGTACTCGATCTGGGGACTTTTTTATACTCGACCAGGGGACTTTGTTATACGTGATCAGGTGACTTTTTCATACTCGACCAGGGGACTTTGTTATACTCGTTCAGGGGATATGTTATACTCGATCAGGGGACTTTGATATACTCAATAAGGCAACTTTGTTAGATTCGAACAGGGGACTTTGTTATACTCGACCAGGGGACTTTGAAATACTCGATTAGGCGGCTTTGTTATACTCGATCACGGGCATTTGTTATACTAGATCAGGGGACTTTTTTATACTCGACTAGAGGACTTTGTTATACTCGATCAGGGGACTTTGTTATACTCGACCAGGGGACTTTTTTATATTTGACCAATGAACTTTGTTATACTCGATTAGGGGACTTTGTTAAACTCTATCAGGGGACTTTTTTATACTCGACCAGAGGACTTTGTTATACTCGATCACGAGATATGTTATACTCGATCAGGGGACTTACTTATACTCAACCAGAGGACTTTGTTATACTCAATCAGGGGACTTTGTTATACTCGATTAGGGGCCTTTGTTATACTCGATGAGTGGGCTTTGTTATACATGACCAGGGAACTTTGTTATACTCGATCAGGGAACTTTGTTATACTCGACCAGGGGACTTTTTTATAATTAATCAGAGGACTTTGTCATACTCGATCAGTGGAATTTCCTATATTTGACCAATGGACTTTGCTATACTCGATGAGGGGCTTTTGTTATACTCGATCAGGGGACTTTGTTATACTCGAGCAGGGGACTTTGTTATACTCGATCAGGGGACGTAGTTATACTCGACCAAAGGACTTTGTTATACTCGATCAGGGGATATGTTATATTCGATCAGAGGACTTTGTTATACTTGATTATCGTACTTTGCTATACTCGACCAGGGGACTCCGTTATACTCGACCAGAGGCCTTTGTTATACTCGTTCAGGGGACTTTGATATAATTGATGAGGGGACTTTGTTATGCTCGATCTGGGGACTTTGGTATACTGGGCCATTAGACTTTGTTATACTCGATCAGGGGATGTGTTATACTCGATTAGGGGACTTTGTTATACCTGATTATCGGACTTTGTTATACTCGATCAGGTGACTTTGTTATACTCGATCAGGGGACTTTCTTATACTCGTCCAGTGGGCTTTGTTATACTCGATCAGGGGACTTTGTTATACTCGATTAGGGGACTTTGACTTACTCGATCAGGGCCTTTGCAATACTCGACCAAGGGACTTTGTTATAATCGATCAGTGGACTTTGTTATGCTCGTTATGGGGACTTTGTTATATTGGGCCAGGGTATTTTTTTCTACTCGATCAGCGGACTTTGTTATACTGGACAGGGGACATTTTATACTCGATTAGGGGACTTTGTTATACTCGATCTGGGGACTTTTGTTATACTCGATCAGGAGACTTTGTTATACTCGACCAGGGGCCTTTCTTCTACTCAATCACCGGACTTTGTTATACTCGATAAGAGAACTTTGTTAGACTCGAACAGGGGACTTTGTTTTCCTCGACCAGGGGACTTTGTTATACTCGATTAGGCGGCTTTGCAATACTCGATCAGGGGACTTTGTTATACTCGATCAGGGGCCTTTGTCATACTCGATCAGGGGCCTTTGTTATACTAGATCAGGGGACTTTGTTATACTCGATCAGGGAACTTTCTTATACTCGAGCAGGGGGCTTTGTTATACTCGATCAGGGGACTTTGTTATTCTCGATGAGGAGGCTTTGTTATACTCGATCAGGGACTTTGCTATACTCGACCAGGGGACTTTGTTATACTTGACCAATGGACTTTGGTTTCTCGATGAGGGGCCTTTGTTATACTCGATTAGGGGACTTTTTTATACTCGACTAGAGGACTTTGTTATACTCGATCAGGGGATATGATATACTCGATCAGGGGACTTTGTTATACTCAACCAGAGGACTTTGTTATACTCGATCAGGGGACTTTGTTATACTCAATCAGTGGACTTTGTTATACTCGATTAGGGGCCTTTATTATACTCAATCACCAGACTTTGTTATACTCGATAAGGGGACTTTGTTAGACTCGAACAGGGGACTTTGTTAACCTCGACGAGGAGCTTTGTTATACTCGAATAGGCGGCTTTGAAATACTCGATCAGGGAACTTTGTTATACTCGATGAGGGGCCTTTGTTATACTCGATGAGGGGCCTTTGTTATACTAGATCAACGGACTTTGTTATACTCGATCAGGGGACTTTCTTATACTCGAGCAGGAGGCTTTGTTATACTCGATTAGGGGACTTTGTTATTCCCAATGAGGAGGCTTTGTTATACTCGATCAGGGGACTTTGCTATACTCGACCAGGCGACTTTGTTATACTCGATCAGGCGACATTGATATACTCGACCAGGGGACTTTTTATACTTGACCAATGGACTTTGTTATACTCGATTAGGGGACTTTGTTATAATCGACCAGGGGACTATGTTATACGCGATCATGGCACTTTTTTTACTCGACCAGAGGACTTTGTTATACTCGATCAGGGGACTTTGTTATACTCGATCAGGGGACTTTGTTATGCTCGATCTAGGGACTTTTTTATACTCGATCAGGGGACTTTGTTATACTCGATCAGGGGACTTTGTCTTACTCGATGAGGGCCCTTTGCTATACTCGACCAAGGGACTTTGTTATAATCGATCAGGGGTCTTTGTTATGCTCGATATGGGGACTTTGTTATACTGGGCCAGGAGACTTTTTAAAACACAATCAGCGGACTTTGTTATACTGGACCAGGGAACTTTTTTATGCTCGATTAGGGGACTTTGTTATACTCGACCAGAGAACTTTGTTATACTCGATCAGGGAACTTTGTTATACACGAGCAGGGGACTTTGTTATACTCAATCAGGGGAGTTTGTTATACTCGATTAGGGGCCTTAGTTATACTCGATGAGGGGGTTTTGTTATACTCGACCAGGGAACTTTGTTATACTCGATCAGGAAACTTTGTTATACTCGACCAGGGGACTTTTTTATAATTAATCAGGGGACTTTGTCATACTCGATCAGTGGAATTTCCTATATTTGACCAATGGACTTTGCTATACTCGATGAGGGGCTTTTGTTATACTCGATCAGGGGACTTTGTTATACTCGAGCAGGGGACTTTGTTATACTCGATCAGGGGACGCAGTTATACTCGACCAGAGGACTTTGTTATACTCGATCAGGGGATATGTTATATTCGATCAGAGGACTTTGTTATACTTGATTATCGGACTTTGCTATACTCGACCAGGGGACTCTGTTATACTCGACCAGTTTCCTTTGTTATACTCGTTCAGGGGACTTTGTTATTATCGATGAGGGGACTTTGTTATGCTCGATCTGGGGACTTTGGTATACTGGGCCATTAGACTTTGTTATACTCGATCAGGGGATGTGTTATACTCGATTAGGGGACTTTGTTATACCTGATTATCGGACTTTGTTATACTCGATCAGGGGACTTTGTTATACTCGATCAGGGGACTTTCTTATACTCGTCCAGTGGGCTTTGTTATACTCGATCAGGGGACTTTGTTATACTTGATTAGGGGACTTTGACTTACTCGATCAGGGCCTTTGCAATACTCGACCAAGGGACTTTGTTATAATCGATCAGTGGACATTGTTATGCTCGTTATGGGGACTTTGTTATATTGGGCCAGGGTATTTTTTTCTACTCGATCAGCGGACTTTGTTATACTGGACAGGGGACATTTTATACTCGATTAGGGGACTTTGTTATACTCGATCAGGGGACTTTTGTCATACTCGATCAGGAGACTTTGTTATACTCGACCAGGGGCCTTTCTTATACTCAATCACCGGACTTTGTTATACTCGATAAGAGAACTTTGTTAGACTCGAACAGGGGACTTTGTTTTCCTCGACCAGGGGGCTTTGTTATACTCGATTAGGCGGCTTTGCAATACTCGATCAGGGGACTTTGTTATACTCGATCAGGGGCCTTTGTCATACTCGATCAGGGGCCTTTGTTATACTAGATCAGGGGACTTTGTTATACTCGATCAGGGAACTTTCTTATACTCGAGCAGGGGGTTTGTTATACCTGATCAGGGGACTTTGTTTATTCCTGGATGAGGAGGCTTGCTATACTCGATCAGGACTTTTATATACTCGACCAGGGACTTTGTTATACTTGATCAGGGGATGCACGACATATACCTGAATTGTGGACTTTTTTATAATTTTGGACCAATGGACTTGGCTCTCGATGAGGGCCTTTGTTATACCTGATTAGGGACTTTTTTATACTCGGGACTAGAGACTCTGTTATACTCACTAGGGATATGTTATACCCGACCATGGGACTTTTTTATACTCGATCAGGGGATATGTTATACTCGATCAGGGGACTATACTCGATCAGGGGACTTTGTTATACTCAATCAGGGGACTTTGTTATACTTCATTAGGGGCCTTTATTATACTCAATCACCAGACTTTGTTATACTCGATAAGGGGACTTTGTTAGACTCGAACAGGGGACTTTGTTAACCTCGACGAGGAGCTTTGTTATACTCGATAGGGTGACTTTGTTATACTCGATGAGGGGCCTTTGTTATACTCGATAAGGGGCCTTTGTTATACTAGATCAACGGACTTTGTTATACTCGATCAGGGGACTTTCTTATACTCGAGCAGGAGGCTTTGTTATACTCGATCAGGGGACTTTGTTATTCCCAATGAGGAGGCTTTGTTATACTCGATCAGGGGACTTTGCTATACTCGACCAGGGGACTCTTTATACTTGACCAATGGACTTTGTTATACTCGATTAGGGGACTTTGTTATAATCGACCAGGGGACTATGTTATACGCGATCATGGCACTTTTTTTACTCGACCAGAGGACTTTGTTATACTCGATTAGGGGACTTTGTTATACTCAATCAGGGGACTTTGTTATGCTCGATCTGGGGACTTTTTTATACTTGATCAGGGGACTTTGTTATACTCGATCAGGGGACTTTGTCTTACTCGATGAGGGCCCTTTGCTATACTCGACCAAGGGACTTTGTTATAATCGATCAGGGGTCTTTGTTATGCTCGATATGGGGACTTTGTTATACTGGGCCAGGAGACTTTTTAAAACACAATCAGCGGACTTTGTTATACTGGACCAGGGAACTTTTTTATGCTCGATTAGGGGACTTTGTTATACTCGACCAGAGAACTTTGTTATACTCGATCAGGGAACTTTGTTATACTCGACTAGGGGACTTTTTTATAATTAATCAGGGGACTTTCCTATATTTGACCAATGGACTTTGCGATACTCGATGAGGGGCTTTTGTTATACTCGATCAGGGGACTTTGTTATTCTCGACCAGGGGACTTTGTTATACTCATTCAGGAGACTTTCTTATACTCGACCAGAGGACTTTGTTATACTCGATCAGGGATATGTTATACTCGATCAGGGGACTTTGTTATACTTGATCAGGGGACTTTGTTACACTCGATCAGAGGACTTTGTCATACTCGATTTGGGGCCTTTATTAGACTCGATCAGGGGCCTTTGTTATACTCGATGAGGAGACTTTGTTATACTCGATCAGGAGACTTTGTTATACTCGATCAGGGTACTTTGTTATCCTCGACCAGAGGACTTTGTTATACTCGATAAGGGGATATATTATACTCGATCAGGGGACTTTGTTATACTCAACCAGAGAACTTTGTTATACTCGATCAGGGGACTTTTTTATCCTTGACCAATGGACTTTGTTATACTCGATGACGGGCCTTCGTTATACTCTATCAGGGGACTTTTTAATACTCGACCAGAGGACTTTTTTATACTCGATCAGGGGATATGTTATACTCGATCAGGGAACTTTGTTATACCCGATCAGGGGACTTTGTTATACCCACCCAGGGAACTTTGTTATACTCGATTAGGGAACTTTGTTATACTCGATCAAGGAACTTTGTTATACCCGACCAGGGGACTTTTTTATAATTAAACAGGGGACTTTGTTATACTCGATTAGGGGCTTTTGTTATACTCGATCAGGGTACTGTGTTATACTCGACCAGGGACTTTGTTAAACTCGATGAGGGGACGTTGTTATACTCGACCAGAGGACTTTGTTATACTCGATCAGGGGATATGTTATACTCGATCAGAGGACTTTGTTAAACTTGATTATCGGACTTTGCTATACTCGACCAGGGAACTTTGTTATACTCGTTCAGGGGACTTTGTTATACTCGACCAGGGGACTTTTTTATACTTGGCCAATGGACTTTGTTATACTCGATGAGGGGCCTTTGTTATACTCGATCAGGGGACTTTGTTATACTCAACCAGAGGACTTTGTTATACTCGATCAGGCGACTGTGTTTTACTCAATCATGGGACTCTGTTATACTCGATTAGGGGCCTTTGTTATACTCGATGAGGGGGCTTTGTTATACTCGACCATGGGACTTTGTTATACGCGATCAGAGGACTTTTTTATACTCGACCAGAGGACTTTGTTATACTGGACCAGGGGACTTTTTTATACTCGACCAGAGGACTTTGTTATACTCGATCAAGGGATATGTTATACTCGATCAGGGGACTTTGTTATACTCAATTAGAGGACTTTGTTATACTCGATCAGGGGACTTTGTTATACTCAATCAGGGGACTTTGTTATACTTGATTAGGGGCCTTTGTTATACTCGATGAGGGGGCTTTGTTATACTTGACCAGGGGACTTTGTTAGACTCGACCAGGGGACTTTTTTATACTCGACCAGAGGACTTTGTTATACTCGATCAAGGGATATGTTATACTCGATCAGGGGACTTTGTTATACTCAATTAGAGGACTTTGTTATACTCGATCAGGGGACTTTGTTATACTCAATCAGGGGACTTTGTTATACTTGATTAGGGGCCTTTGTTATACTCGATGAGGGGGCTTTGTTATACTCGACCAGGGGACTTTGTTAGACTCGACCAGGGGACTTTTTTATATTTGAACAATGGACTTTGTTATACTCAATGAGGGGCCTTTGTTGTACTTGATCAGGGGACTTTGTTATACTCGACCATGGAACTTTGTTATACGCGATCAGAGGACTTTTTCATACTCGACCAGAGGACTTTGTTATACTCGATCAGGGGACGTTGTTATACTCGACCAGAGGACTTTGTTATACTCGATCAGGGAATATGTTATATTCGATCAGGGACTTTGTTATACTTGATTATCGGACTTTGCTATACTCGATTAGGGTACTTTGTTATACTCGAGCAGGGGACTTTATTATACTCGATCAGGGGACTTTTTTATTCTCGACCATAGGACTTTGTTATACTAGTATTAGGGGACTTTGTTATTCTCGACCAGGGGACTTTGTTATACTCGACCAGAGGCCTTTGTTATACTCGGTCAGGGGACTTTGTTAAAATCGATCAGGGGACTTTGTTATGCTCGATCAGGGAACTTTCTTAACTCGATTAGGGGACATTGTTATACTGGACCAGAGGACATTGTTATACTCGATCAGGGGACTTTGTTATACTCGATCAGGGGACTTTGTTATACTCGATCAGGTGACTTTGTTATACTCGACCAGGGACTTTTTTATACTTGACCAATGGACTTTGTTATACTCGATGAGGGGCCTTTGTTATACTCGATCAGGGGACTTTGTTATACTCGAGCAGGGGACTTTGTTATACTCGATCAGGGGACTTTTTTATACTCGACCATATGACTTTGTTATACTATTATCAGGGGACTTTGTTATTCTCGACAAGGGGACTTTGTTATACTCGACCAGAGACCTTTGATATACTCGGTCAGGGAACTTTGTTATAATCGATCAGGGGACTTTGTTATGCTCGATCTAGGGACTTTGTTATACTCGTCCAGGGGGCTTTGTTATACTCGATCAGGGGACTTTGTTATACTCGATCAGGGGACTTTGTCTTACTCGATCAGGGCCCTTTGCTATACTCGACCATGGGACTTTCTTTTAATCGATCAGGGGACTTTGTTATGCTCGATATGGGGACTTTGTTATACAGGTCCAGGGGACTTTTTTATACTCGATCAGCGGACTTTGTTATACTGGTCCAGGGGACATTATTATACTCGACCAGAGAACTTTGTTATACTCGATCAAGGGATATGTAATACTCGATCAGAGGACTTTGTTATACTCAACCAGAGGACTTTTTATGCTCGATCAGGGGACTTTGTTATACTCAATCAGGGGACTCTGTTATACTCGATTAGGGGCCTTTGTTATACTCAATGAGGGGGCTTTTTTATACTCGACCATTGGACTTTGTTATATGCGATCAGGGGACTTTTTTATACTCGACCAGAGGACTTTGTTATACTGGACCAGGGGACTTTTTTATACTCGACCAGAGGACTTTGTTATACGCGATCAGGGGACTTTGTTATGCTCGATATGGGGACTTTGTTATACAGGTCCAGGGGACTTTTTTATACTCGATCAGCGGACTTTGTTATACTGGTCCAGGGGACTTTATTATACTCGACCAGAGAACTTTGTTATACTCGATCAAGGGATATGTTATACTCGATCAGAGGACTTTGTTATACTCAACCAGAGGACTTTTTTATGCTCGATCAGGGGACTTTGTTATACTCAATCAGGGGACTCTGTTATACTCGATTAGGGGCCTTTGTTATACTCAATGAGGGGGCTTTGTTATACTCGACCATGGGACTTTGTTATATGCGATCAGGGGACTTTTTTATACTCGACCAGAGGACTTTGTTATACTGGACCAGGGGACTTTTTTATACTCGACCAGAGGACTTTGTTATACTCGATCAAGGGATATGTTATACTTGATCAGGGGACTTTGTTATACTCAACCAGAGGACTTTGTTATACTCGATCAGGGGACTTTGTTATACTCAATCAGGGGACTTTGTTATACTCGATTAGGGGCCTTTGTTATACTCGATGAGGGGGCTTTGTTATACTCGACCAGGGCACTTTGTTAAACTCGATCAGGGGACTTTGTTAGACTCGACCAGGGGACTTTTTTATATATGAACAATGGACTTTGTTATACTCAATGAGGGGCCTTTGTTGTACTTGATCGAGCAGGGGACTTTATTATACTCGATCAGGGGACTTATTTATACTCGACCATAGGACTTTGTTATACTAGTATCAGGGGACTTTGTCATTCTCGACATGGGGATTTTGGTATACTCGACCAGAGGCCTTTGTTATACTCGGTCAGGGAACTTTGTTATACTCGATCAGGGGACTTTGTTATGCTCGATCTGGGGACTTTGATATATTCGTCCAGGGGGCTTTGATATACTCAATCAGGGGACTTTGTCTTACTCGATCAGAGCCCTTTGTTATACTCGATGTGGGGGCTTTGTTATACTCGACCAGGGGACTTTGTTAAACTCGATGAGGGGGCTTTGTTATACTCGACCAGGGGACTTTGTTATACGCGATCAATGGACTTATTTATACTCGACCAAAGGACTTTGTTATACTCGATCAGGGGATATGTTTTACTCGATCAGGGTACTTTGTTATACTCAACCAGAGGACTTTGTTATACACGATCATGGGACTTTGTTATACTCAATCAGGGGACTTTGTTATACTCGATTAGGGGCCTTTGTTATACTCGATGAAGGGGCTTTGTTATACTCGACCAGGGAACTTTGTTATACTCAATCAGGGAACTTTGTTATACTCGACCAGGGGACTTTTTTATAATTATTCAGGGGACTTTGTCATACTCGATCATTGGAATTTCCTATATTTGACCAATGGACTTTGCTATACTCGATGATGTGCTTTTGTTATACTCGATCAGGGGACTTTGTTATACTCGATCAGGGGACGTTGTTATACTCGACCAGAGGACTTTGTTATACTCGATTAGGGGATATGTTATATTCGATCAGGGGACTTTGTTATACTTGATTATCGGACTTTGCTATACTCGACCAGGGGACTTTGTTATACTCGATCAGGGGACTTGTTATACTCGACCAGGGGACTTTTATATACTTGACAGATGGACCAATTCGATCAGTGGAATTTCCTATATTTGACCAATGGACTTTGCTATACTCGATGAGGGGCTTTTGTTATACTCGATCAGGGGACTTTGTTATACTCGACCAGGGGACTTTGTTATACTCGATCAAGGGACGTTGTTATACTCGACCAGAGGACTTTGTTATACTCGATCAGGGGATATGTTATATTCGATCAGGGGACTTTGTTATACTTGATTATCGGACTTTGCTATACCCGACCAGGGGACTTTGTTATACTCGATCAAGGGACTTTGTTATACTCGACCAGGAGACTTTGTTATACTCGAGCAGGGGTCTTTATTATACTCGATCAGTGGACTTTTTTATACTCGACCATAGGACTTTGTTATACTAGTATCAGGGGACTTTGTTATTCTCGACAAGGGGACTTTGTTATACTCGACCAGAGGCCTTTGTTATACTCGGTCAGGGAACTTTGTTATAATCGATCAGGGGACTTTGTTCTGCTCGATCTGAGGACTTTGTTATACTCGTCCAGGGGGCTTTGTTATACTCGATCAGGGGACTTTGTTATACTCGATCAGGGGACTTTGTTTTACTCGATTAGGGGCCTTTGTTATACTCGATGAGGGGGCTTTGTGATACTCGACCAGGGGACTGTGTTAAACTCGATGAGGGGGCTTTGTTATACTCGAGCAAGGGACTATTTTATACTTGACCAATGGACTTTGATATACTCGACCAGGGGACTATTTTATACCTGACCAATGGACTTTGTTATACTCACTAAGGGGCCTTTGATATACTCGATCTGGGGACTTTGTTATACTCGAGAAGGGGAGTTTGTTATACTCTATCAGGGGACTTTTTTATACTCGACCAGAGGACTTTGTTATCCTCGATCAGGGGACTTTGTTAGACTCGACCAGGGGACTTTATTATATATGAACAATGGTCTTTGTTATACGCAATGAGGGGCCTTTGTTGTATTTGATCAGGGGACTTTGTTATACCCGACCATGGGACTTTGTTATACTCGATCATGGGACTTTGTTATACTCGATTAGGGGCCTTTGGTATACTCGATGAGGGGGCTTTGTTATACTCGACCAGGGGACTTTGATATACTCGATCAGGGAACTTTGTTATACTCGACTAGGGGACTTTTTTATAATTAATCAGGGGACTTTCCTATATTTGACCAATGATCTTTGCTATACTCGATGAGGGGCTTTTGTTATACTCGACCAGGGGACTTTGTTATACTCCTTCAGGAGACTTTGTTATACTCGACCAGTGGACTTTGTTATACTCGATCAGGGGATATGTTATACTCGATCAGGGGACTTTGTTATACTTGATCAGGGGACTTTGTTGTACTCGATCAGGGGCCTTTTTTAGACTCGATCAGGGGGCCTTTGTTATACTCGTTGAGGAGACTTTGTTATACTCGATCAGGAGACTTTGTTATACTCAATCAGGGGACTTTGTTATACTCGATTAGGGGCCTTTTTAGACTCGATCAAGGGGCCTTTGTTAGACTCGATCAGGGGCCTTTGTTATACTCGATGAGGAGACTTTGTTATACTCGATCAGGAGACTTTGTTATACTCGATCAGGGGACTTTGTTATACTCGAGAAGGGGAGTTTGTTATACGCGATCAGGGGACTTTTTTATACTCGACCAGAGGACTTTGATATACTCGATAAGGGGATATGTTAGACTCGATCAGGGGACTTTGTTATACTCAACCAGAGGACTTTGTTATACTCGATCAGGGGACTTTTTTATACTTGACCAATGGACTTTGTTATACTCACTGAGGGGCCTTTGTTGTACTTGATCAGGGGACTTTGTTATACCCGACCATGGGACTTTGTTATACGCGATCAGGGGACTTTTCTATACTCGACCCGAGGACTTTGTTATACTCGATCATGGGACTTTGTTATACTCGATTAGGGGCCTTTGTTATACTCGATGAGGGGGCTTTGTTAAACTCGACCAGGGAACTTTGTTATGCTCGATCAGGGGACTTTGTTAGACTCGACCAGGGGACTTTATTATATATGAACAATGGTCTTTGTTATACTCAATGAGGGGCCTTTGTTGTACTTGATCAGGGGACTTTGTTATACCCGACCATGGGACTTTGTTATACGCGATCAGGGGACTTTTTTATACTCGACCCGAGGACTTTGTTATACTCGATCATGGGACTTTGTTATACTCGATTAGGGGCCTTTGTTATACTCGATGCGGGGGCTTTGTTATACTCGACCAGGGAAATTTGTTATACTCGATCATGGGATATGTTGCCACTCGATCAGGGGACTTTGCTTACTCGATCAGGGCCCTTTGCTCTCGACCATGGGACTTTCTTTTAATCGATCAGGGGACTTTGTTATGCTCGATATACAGGGACTTTTGTTATACAGGTCAGGGGACTTTATACTCGATCAGCGGACTTTGTTATACTGGTCCAGGACATTAATATACTCGACGAAGAACTTGTTATACTCGATCCAAGGGATATATAATACTCGATCAGAGGACTTTGTTCTCTCAACCAGAGGACTTTTTATGCTTTCGATCAGGGACTGTTATACTCAATCAGGGGACTCTGTTATATACTCGATTAAAGGGAGCCTTTGTTATACTCAATGAGGGCTTTTTATACTCGACCATGGGACTTTGTTATATGCGATCAGGGACTTTTTTATACTCGACCAGGGGACTTTGTTATACTCGATCAGGGGACTTTTTATACTCGACCAGAGGACTTTGTTATACTAATATCAGGGGACTTTGTTATTCTCGACCAGGGGACTTTGTTATACTCGACCAGAGGCCTTTGTTATACTCGGTCAGGGGACTTTGTTATAATCGATCAGAGGACTTTGTTATGCTCGATCTGGGGAATTTGTTATACTGGGCCAGGAGACTTTGTTATACTCGATCAGGGGATGTGTTATACTCGATCAGAGGACTTTGTGCCTACTCAACCAGAGAGGACTTTTTTATGCTCCCGATCAGGGGACACGGTATACTCAATCCAGGGGACTCATCTATTATACTCGATTAGAGGGCCTTTGTTATACTCAATGAGGGGCTTTGTTATATACTCGACCATGGGACTTTGTTATATATGCGATCAGGGACTTTTATACTCGACCAGGACTTTGTTATACTGGACCAGGACTTTTTATACTCGACCAGAGGACTGTTATACTCGATCAAGGGATATGTTATACTCGATCAGGGGACTTTGTTATACTCAACCAGAGGACTTTGTTATACTCGATCAGGGGACTTTGTTATACTCAATCAGGGGACTTTGTTATACTCGATTAGGGGCCTTTGTTATACTCGATGAGGGGGCTTTGTTATACTCGACCAGGGCACTTTGTTAAACTCGATCAGGGGACTTTGTTAGACTCGACCAGGGGACTTTTTTATATATGAACAATGGACTTTGTTATACTCAATGAGGGGCCTTTGTTGTACTTGATCGAGCAGGGGACTTTATTATACTCGATCAGGGGACTTATTTATACTCGACCATAGGACTTTGTTATACTAGTATCAGGGGACTTTGTCATTCTCGACATGGGGATTTTGGTATACTCGACCAGAGGCCTTTGTTATACTCGGTCAGGGAACTTTGTTATACTCGATCAGGGGACTTTGTTATGCTCGATCTGGGGACTTTGATATATTCGTCCAGGGGGCTTTGATATACTCAATCAGGGGACTTTGTCTTACTCGATCAGAGCCCTTTGTTATACTCGATGTGGGGGCTTTGTTATACTCGACCAGGGGACTTTGTTAAACTCGATGAGGGGGCTTTGTTATACTCGACCAGGGGACTTTGTTATACGCGATCAATGGACTTATTTATACTCGACCAAAGGACTTTGTTATACTCGATCAGGGGATATGTTTTACTCGATCAGGGTACTTTGTTATACTCAACCAGAGGACTTTGTTATACACGATCATGGGACTTTGTTATACTCAATCAGGGGACTTTGTTATACTCGATTAGGGGCCTTTGTTATACTCGATGAAGGGGCTTTGTTATACTCGACCAGGGAACTTTGTTATACTCAATCAGGGAACTTTGTTATACTCGACCAGGGGACTTTTTTATAATTATTCAGGGGACTTTGTCATACTCGATCATTGGAATTTCCTATATTTGACCAATGGACTTTGCTATACTCGATGAGGGGCTTTTGTTATACTCGATCAGGGGACTTTGTTATACTATATCGGACTTTGCTATCGACCAGGGGACTTTGTTATACTCGATCAGGGGACTTGTTATACTCGACCAGGGGACTTTTTTATACTTGACAAATGGACCAATTCGATCAGTGGAATTTCCTATATTTGACCAATGGACTTTGCTATACTCGATGAGGGGCTTTTGTTATATGCTCGATCAGGGGACTTTGTTATACTCGACCAGGGGACTTTGTTATACTCGATCAGGGGACGTTGTTATACTCGACCAGAGGACTTTGTTATACTCGATCAGGGGATATGTTATATTCGATCAGGGGACTTTGTTATACTTGATTATCGGACTTTGCTATACCTGACCAGGGGACTTTGTTATACTCGATCAAGGGACTTTGTTATACTCGACCAGGAGACTTTGTTATACTCGAGCAGGGGTCTTTATTATACTCGATCAGTGGACTTTTTTATACTCGACCATAGGACTTTGTTATACTAGTATCAGGGGACTTTGTTATTCTCGACAAGGGGACTTTGTTATACTCGACCAGAGGCCTTTGTTATACTCGGTCAGGGAACTTTGTTATAATCGATCAGGGGACTTTGTTCTGCTCGATCTGAGGACTTTGTTATACTCGTCCAGGGGGCTTTGTTATACTCGATCAGGGGACTTTGTTATACTCAATCAAGGGACTTTGTTTTACTCGATTAGGGGCCTTTGTTATACTCGATGAGGGGGCTTTGTGATACTCGACCAGGGGACTGTGTTAAACTCGATGAGGGGGCTTTGTTATACTCGAGCAAGGGACTATTTTATACTTGACCAATGGACTTTGATATACTCGACCAGGGGACTATTTTATACTTGACCAATGGACTTTGTTATACTCACTAAGGGGCCTTTGATATACTCGATCTGGGGACTTTGTTATACTCGAGAAGGGGAGTTTGTTATACTCTATCAGGGGACTTTTTTATACTCGACCAGAGGACTTTGTTATCCTCGATCAGGGGACTTTGTTAGACTCGACCAGGGGACTTTATTATATATGAACAATGTTCTTTGTTATACTCAATGAGGGGCCTTTGTTGTATTTGATCAGGGGACTTTGTTATACCCGACCATGGGACTTTGTTATACTCGATCATGGGACTTTGTTATACTCGATTAGGAGCCTTTGGTATACTCGATGAGGGGGCTTTGTTATACTCGACCAGGGGACTTTGATATACTCGATCAGGGAACTTTGTTATACTCGACTACGGGACTTTTTTATAATTAATCAGGGGACTTTCCTATATTTGACCAATGGTCTTTGCTATACTCGATGAGGGGCTTTTGTTATACTCGATGAGGGGACTTTGTTATACTCGACCAGGGGACTTTGTTATACTCCTTCAGGAGACTTTGTTATACTCGACCAGTGGACTTTGTTATACTCGATCAGGGGATATGTTATACTCGATCAGGGGACTTTGTTATACTTGATCAGGGGACTTTGTTGTACTCGATCAGGGGCCTTTTTTAGACTCGATCAGGAGACTTTGTTATACTCAATCAGGGGACTTTGTTATACTCGATTAGGGGCCTTTTTAGACTCGATCAAGGGGCCTTTGTTAGACTCGATCAGGGGCCTTTGTTATACTCGATGAGGAGACTTTGTTATACTCGATCAGGAGACTTTGTTATACTCGATCAGGGGACTTTGTTATACTCGAGAAGGGGAGTTTGTTATACGCGATCAGGGGACTTTTTTATACTCGACCAGAGGACTTTGTTATACTCGATAAGGGGATATGTTAGACTCGATCAGGGGACTTTGTTATACTCAACCAGAGGACATTGTTATACTCGATCAGGGGACTTTTTTATACTTGACCAATGGACTTTGTTATACTCACTGAGGGGCCTTTGTTGTACTTGATCAGGGGACTTTGTTATACCCGACCATGGGACTTTGTTATACGCGATCAGGGGACTTTTTTATACTCGACCCGAGGACTTTGTTATACTCGATCATGGGACTTTGTTATACTCGATTAGGGGCCTTTGTTATACTCGATGAGGGGGCTTTGTTATACTCGACCAGGGAACTTTGTTATGCTCGATCAGGGGACTTTGTTAGACTCGACCAGGGGACTTTATTATATATGAACAATGGTCTTTGTTATACTCAATGAGGGGCCTTTGTTGTACTTGATCAGGGGACTTTGTTATACCCGACCATGGGACTTTGTTATACGCGATCAGGGGACTTTTTTATACTCGACCCGAGGACTTTGTTGTACTCGATCATGGGACTTTGTTATACTCGATTAGGGGCCTTTGTTATACTCGATGCGGGGGCTTTGTTATACTCGACCAGGGAAATTTTTTATACTCGATCAGGGGATATGTTATACTCGATCAGGGGACTTTGTCTTACTCGATCAGGGCCCTTTGCTATACTCGACCATGGGACTTTCTTTTAATCGATCAGGGGACTTTGTTATGCTCGATATGGGGACTTTGTTATACAGGTCCAGGGGACTTTTTTATACTCGATCAGCGGACTTTGTTATACTGGTCCAGGGGACATTATTATACTCGACCAGAGAACTTTGTTATACTCGATCAAGGGATATGTAATACTCGATCAGAGGACTTTGTTATACTCAACCAGAGGACTTTTTATGCTCGATCAGGGGACTTTGTTATACTCAATCAGGGGACTCTGTTATACTCGATTAGGGGCCTTTGTTATACTCAATGAGGGGGCTTTTTTATACTCGACCATTGGACTTTGTTATATGCGATCAGGGGACTTTTTTATACTCGACCAGAGGACTTTGTTATACTGGACCAGGGGACTTTTTTATACTCGACCAGAGGACTTTGTTATACGCGATCAGGGGACTTTGTTATGCTCGATATGGGGACTTTGTTATACAGGTCCAGGGGACTTTTTTATACTCGATCAGCGGACTTTGTTATACTGGTCCAGGGGACTTTATTATACTCGACCAGAGAACTTTGTTATACTCGATCAAGGGATATGTTATACTCGATCAGAGGACTTTGTTATACTCAACCAGAGGACTTTTTTATGCTCGATCAGGGGACTTTGTTATACTCAATCAGGGGACTCTGTTATACTCGATTAGGGGCCTTTGTTATACTCAATGAGGGGGCTTTGTTATACTCGACCATGGGACTTTGTTATATGCGATCAGGGGACTTTTTTATACTCGACCAGAGGACTTTGTTATACTGGACCAGGGGACTTTTTTATACTCGACCAGAGGACTTTGTTATACTCGATCAAGGGATATGTTATACTTGATCAGGGGACTTGTTATACTCAACCAGAGGACTTTGTTATACTCGATCAGGGGACTTTGTTATACTCAATCAGGGGACTTTGTTATACTCGATTAGGGGCCTTTGTTATACTCGATGAGGGGGCTTTGTTATACTCGACCAGGGCACTTTGTTAAACTCGATCAGGGGACTTTGTTAGACTCGACCAGGGGACTTTTTTATATATGAACAATGGACTTTGTTATACTCAATGAGGGGCCTTTGTTGTACTTGATCGAGCAGGGGACTTTATTATACTCGATCAGGGGACTTATTTATACTCGACCATAGGACTTTGTTATACTAGTATCAGGGGACTTTGGCATTCTCGACATGGGGATTTTGGTATACTCGACCAGAGGCCTTTGTTATACTCGGTCAGGGAACTTTGTTATACTCGATCAGGGGACTTTGTTATGCTCGATCTGGGGACTTTGATATATTCGTCCAGGGGGCTTTGATATACTCAATCAGGGGACTTTGTCTTACTCGATCAGAGCCCTTTGTTATACTCGATGTGGGGGCTTTGTTATACTCGACCAGGGGACTTTGTTAAACTCGATGAGGGGGCTTTGTTATACTCGACCAGGGGACTTTGTTATACGCGATCAATGGACTTATTTATACTCGACCAAAGGACTTTGTTATACTCGATCAGGGGATATGTTTTACTCGATCAGGGCACTTTGTTATACTCAACCAGAGGACTTTGTTATACACGATCATGGGACTTTGTTATACTCAATCAGGGGACTTTGTTATACTCGATTAGGGGCCTTTGTTATACTCGATGAGGGGGCTTTGTTATACTCGACCAGGGAACTTTGTTATACTCAATCAGGGAACTTTGTTATACTCGACCAGGGGACTTTTTTATAATTATTCAGGGGACTTTGTCATACTCGATCATTGGAATTTCCTATATTTGATCAATGGACTTTGCTATACTCGATGAGGGGCTTTTGTTATACTCGATCAGGGGACTTTGTTATACTCGACCAGGGGACTTTGTTATACTCGATCAGGGGACGTTGTTATACTCGACCAGAGGACTTTGTTATACTCGATCAGGGGTTATGTTATATTCGATCAGGGGACTTTGTTATACTTGATTATCGGACTTTGCTATGCTCGACCAGGGGACTTTGTTATACTCGATCACGGGACTTTGTTATACTCGACCAGGGGACATTTTTATACTTGACCAATGGACCAAATCGATCAGTGGAATTTCCTATATTTGACCAATGGATTTTGCTATACTCGATGAGGGGCTTTTGTTATACTCGATCAGGGGACTTTGTTATACTCGATCAGGGGACGTTGTTATACTCGACCAGAGGACTTTGTTATACTCGATCAGGGGATATGTTATATTCGATCAGGGTACTTTGTTATACTTGATTATCGGACTTTGCTATACTCGACCAGGGGACTTTGTTATACTCGATCAAGGGACTTTGTTATACTCGACCAGGGGACTTTTTTGTACTTGACAAATGGACCAATTCGATCATTGGAATTTCCTATATTTGACCAATGGACTTTGCTATACTCGATGAGGGGCTTTTGTTATACTCGATGAGGGGACTTTGTTATACTCGACCAGGGGACTTTGTTATACTCGATCAGGGGACGTTGTTATACTCGACCAGAGGACTTTGTTATACTCGATCAGGGGATATGTTATATTCGATCAGGGGACTTTGTTATACTTGATTATCGGACTTTGCTATACTCGACCAGGGGACTTAGTTATACTCGATTAGGGGACTTTGTTATACTCGACCAGGGGACTTTTTTATACTTGACCAATGGACTTTGTTATACTCGATGAGGGGCCTTTGTTATACTCGATCAGGGGACTTTGTTATACTCGAGCAGGGGACTTTATTATACTCGATCAGGGGACTTTGTGTTATTCTCGATGAGGCACATTAAGCTCGATCAGGGGACTTTGCTATACTCGACCAGGGGACTTTGTTATGCCAGTCAGGGGGACATTGACTATACTCGACCAGGAGACTTTTTATACTTGACCAATAGGCATTATACTCCTTCTTTTGGACTTTATTATCGCCGATCAGAGGACTTTTTATACTCGACCAGAGGACTTTGTTATACTCGATCAGGGGATGTCGCCATATACTCTGATCAGGGGACTTTGTTATACTCAACCAGAGGACTTTATTTCCTTTTCGATCAGGGGACTTTATTTATACTCAATCAGGGACTCTGTTATACTCGATTAGGGACGTTTGTTATACTCAATGAGGGGGCTTTGTTATACTCGACCATGGGACTTTGTTATACGCAATCAGGGGACTTTTTTATACTCGACCAGAGGACTTTGTTATACTCGATCAACGGATATGTTATACTCGACCAGGGGACTTTGTTATACTCGACCAGGGGACTTTGTTATACTCGAGAAGGGGAGTTTGTTATACTCGATCAGGGGACTTTTTTATACTCGATTAGGGGACTTTGTTATACTCTATGAGGGGACGTTGTTATACTCGAGCAGAGGACTTTGTTATACTCGATCAGGGGATATGTTATATTCGATCAGGGGACTTTGTTATATTTGAATATCGGACTTTGCTATACTCGACCAGGGGACTTAGTTATACTCGATCAGGGGACTTTGTTATACTCGACCAGGGGACTTTTTTATACTTGACCAATGGACTTTGTTATACTCGATGAGGGGCCTTTGTTATACTCGATCAGGGGACTTTGTTATACTCGAGCAGGGGACTTTTTATACTCGATCAGGGGACTTATTTATACTCGACCATAGGACTTCGTTATACTAGTATCAGGGGAATTTGTTATTCTCGACATAGGGATTTTGGTATACTCGACCAGAGGCCTTTGTTATACTCGGTCAGGGAACTTTGTTATACTCGATCAGGGGACTTTGTTATGCTCGATCTGGGGACTTTGATATATTCGTCCAGGGGGCTTTGATATACTCAATCAGGGGACTTTGTCTTACTCGATCAGAGCCCTTTGTTATACTCGATGAGGGGGCTTTGTTATACTCAACCAGGGGACTTTGTTATACTCGATGAGGGGGCTTTGTTATATTCGACCAGGGGACTTTGTTATACGCGATCAGGGGACTTTTTTGTACTCGACCAAAGGACTTTGTTATACTCGATCAGGGGATATGTTATACTCGATCAGGGCACTTTGTTATACTCAACCAGAGGACTTTGTTATACACGATCATGGTACTTTGTTATACTCGACCAGAGGACTTTGTTATACTCGATCAGGGGTTATGTTATATTCGATCAGGGGACTTTGTTATACTTGATTATCGGGCTTTGCTATGCTCGACCAGGGGACTTTGTTATACTCGATCACGGGACTTTGTTATACTCGACCAGGGGACATTTTTATACTTGACCAATGGACCAATTCGATCAGTGGAATTTCCTATATTTGACCAATGGACTTTGCTATACTCGATGAGGGGCTTTTGTTATACTCGATCAGGGGACTTTGTTATACTCGATCAGGGGACGTTGTTATACTCGACCAGAGGACTTTGTTATACTCGATCAGGGGATATGTTATATTCGATCAGGGGACTTTGTTATACTTGACTATCGGACTTTGCTATACTCGACCAGGGGACTTTGTTATACTCGATCAAGGGACTTTGTTATACTCGACCAGGGGACTTTTTATACTTGACAAATGGACCAATTCGATCATTGGATTTTCCTATATTTGACCAATGGACTTTGCTATACTCGATGAGGGACTTTTGTTATACTCGATCAGGGGACTTTGTTATACTCGACCAGGGGACGTTGTTATATTCGACTAGAGGACTTTGTTATACTCGATCAGGGGATATGTTATATTCGATCAGGGGACTTTGTTATACTTGATTATCGGACTTTGCTATACTCGACCAGGAGACTTTGTTATACTTGCCCAATGGACTTTGTTATACTCGATGAGGGGCCTTTGTTATACTCGATCAGGGGACTTTGTTATACTCGAGCAGGGGTCTTTATTATACTCGATCAGGAGACTTATTTATACTCGGCCATAGGACTTTGTTATACTAGTATCAGGGGACTTTGTTATTCTCGACAAGGGGACTTTGTTATACTCGACCAGAAGCCTTTGTTATACTTGGTCAGAGAACTTTGTTATAATCGATGAGGGGACTTTGTTCTGCTCGATCTGGGGACTTTGTTATACTCGTCCAGGGGGTTTTGTTATACTCGATCAGGGGACTTTGTTATACTCAATCAGGGGACTTTGTTATACTTGATTAGGGGCCTTTGTTATACTCGATGAGGGGGCTTTGTGATACTCGACCAGGGGACTGTGTTAAACTCGATGAGGGGGCTTTGTTATACTCGACCAGGGGACTATTTTATACTTGACCAATGGACTTTGTTATACTCGACCAGGGGACTATTTTATACTTGACCAATGGACTTTGTTATACTCGACCAGGGGACTATTTTACACTTGACCAATGGACTTTGTTATACTCACTGAGGGGCCTTTGATATACTCGATCTGGGGACTTTGTTATATTCGAGAAGGGGAGTTTGTTATACTCTATCAGGGGACTTTTTTATACTTGACCAGAGGACTTTGTTATACTCGATCAGGGGACTTTGTTAGACTCGACCAGGGGACTTTATTATATATGAAAAATGGTCTTTGTTATACTCAATGAGGGGCCTTTGTTGTACTTGATCAGGGGACTTTGTTATACTCGACCATGGGACTTTGTTATACGCGATCAGGGGACTTTTTTA
>NW_024738535.1:0-27944 GCF_018991925.1 Homarus americanus
CTGGTAGGGTGAGGTGTTGATTATATGTAGAAGTCCGAGTGATTTATTGGGCTAATGAAATATTTATGGATCGTCCTTGTTTCGAAGCGGGATTTGGTAAAACGTTGCTCTGATCACCTAAACGGCATGGGTGGTCCCCATTATAGGTTCACGGTGCCATAAGCAAGTTGAACAGGCTTTGTGTGAAATATAGCAGAGTCTAGGACTGCTTTTATTGTCGTGGTGGCCCAGAGGTAGCGTCCCCCGGTCACAATTATAAGATCGTGGGTTCAAATCCTGGTGGGGTGAGGTGTTGATTATATGTAGAAGTCCGCGTGCTATATTGGGCTAATGAAATATATATGGATCCTCGTGTTTCGAAGCCGCATTCGGTAAAACGTTGCTCTGATCACCTAAGTGGCACAGGTGGTCCCCATTAGAGGTTCACGGCGCCATAAGCTCGTTGAACAGGCTTTGTGTGAAATATAGCAGAGTCTAGGACTGCTTTTATTGTCCTGGTGGCCCAGAGGTAGCGTTCCCCGGACACAATTATAAGATCGTGGGTTCAAATCCTGGTGGGGTGAGGTGTTGATTAAATGTAGAAGTCCGCTTGCTTTATTGGGATAATGAAATATATATGGATCCTTCTTGTTTTGAAGCCGCATTTGGTAAAATGTTGGTCTGATCACCTAAGCGGCACTCGTGGTCCCCATTAGAGGTTCACGGCGCCATTAGCTCGTTGAACAGGCTTTGTGTGAAATATAGCAGAGTCTAGGACTGCTTTTATTGTCCTGGTGGCCCAGAGGTAGCATTCCCCGGTCACAATTTAAGATCGTGGGTTCAAATCCTGGTGGCGTGAGGTGTTGATTAAATGTAGAAGTCCGCGTGCTTTTTTGGGCTAATGAAATATACATGGATCCTCGGGTTTCGAAACCGGATTTGGTAAAACGTTGCTTTGATCACCTAAGCGGCACGGGTGGTCCCCATTAGAGGTTCATGGCACCATAAGGTCGTTGAACAGGCTTTGTGTTAAATATAGCAGAGTCTAGGACTGCTTTTATTGTCCTGGTGGCCCAGAGGTAGCGTTCCGCCTGTCACAATTAGAAGATCGAGAGTTCAAATCCTGATGGGGTGAGGTGTTGATTATGTGTAAAAGTCCGTGTGCTTTATTGGGCTAATGAAATATATATGGATCCTCGTGTTTCGAAGCCGCATTTGGTAAAACGTTGCTCTGATCACCTAAGTAGCACGGGTGGTCCCCATTAGAGGTTCACGGCGCCATAAGCTCGTTTAACAGGCTTTGTGTGAAATATAGCAGAGTCTAGGACTGCTTTTATTGTCCTGGTGGCCCAGAGGTAGCATTCCCGGTCTACAATTATAAGATCGTGGGTTCAAATCCTGGTAGGGTAGTGTTGATTATATGTAAAGTCCGCGTGCTTTACATTGGGCTAATAAAGTATATATGGATCCTCGTGTTTCGAAACCGGATTTGGTAAAACGTTGCTCTGATCACCTAAGCGGCACGGGTGGTCCCCATTAGAGGTTCATGGCGCCATAAGGTCGTTGAACAGGCTTTGTGTGAAATATAGTAGAGTCTAGGACTGCTTTTATTGTCCTGGTGGCCCAGAGGTAGCGTTCCCCGGTCACAATTATAAGATCGTGGCCTCAAATCCTGGTGGGGTGAGGCTTTGATTATATGTAGAAGTCTGCGTGCTTTATTGGACTAATGAAATATATATGGATCCTCGGGTTTCGAAGCCGCATTTGGTTAAACGTTGCTCTGATCACCTAAGCGGCACGGGTGGTCCCCATTAGAGGTTCACGATGCCATAAGCAAGTTGAACAGGCTTTGTGTGAAATATAGCAGAGTCTAGGACTGCTTTTATTGTCCTGGTGGCCCAGAGGTAGAGTCCCCCGGTCACAATTATAAGATCGTGGGTTCAAATCCTGGTGGGGTGAGGTGTTGATTATATGTAGAAGTCCGCCTGCTATATTGGGCTAATGAAATATATATGGATCCGCGTGTTTCGAAGCTGCATTTGGTAAAACGTTGCTCTGATCACCTAAGCGGCACGGGTGGTCCCCATTAGAGGTTCACGGCGCCAAAACCTCGTTGAACAGTCTTTGTGTGAAATATAGCAGAGTCTAGGACTGCTTTTAGTGTCCTGGTGGCCCAGAGGTAGCATTCCCCTGTCACAATTATAAGATCGTTGGTTCAAATCCTGGTGGGGTGAGGTGTTGATTATATGTAGATGTCCTCGTGCTTTATTGGGCTAATCAAATATATATGGATCCTCATGTTTCGAAGCCGCATTTGGTTAAGCGTTGCTCTGATCACCTAAGCGGCACGGGTGGTCCCCATTAGAGGTTCACGGCGCCATAAGCTCGTTGAACAGGCTTTGTGTGAAATATAGCAGAGTCTAGGACTGCTTTTATTGTCCTGGTGGCCCAGAGGTAGCATTCCCCGGTCACAATTATAAGATCGTGGGTTCAAATCCTGGTGGGGTGAGGGGATGATTAAATGTAGAAGTCCGCGTGCTTTATTGGGATAATAAAATATATATGGATCCTTCTTGTTTCGAAGCCTCATTTGGTAAAATGTTGGTCTGATCACCTAAGCGGCACTCGTGGTCGCCATTAGAGGTTCACGGCGCCATAAGCTCGTTGAACAAGCTTTGTGTGAAATATAGCAGAATCTAGGACTGCTTTTATTGTCCTAGTGGCCCAGAGGTAGCGTTTCCCGGTCACAATTATAAGATCGTGGGTTCAAATCCTGGTAGGTTGAGGTGTTGATTATATGTAAAAGTCCGCGTGCTTTATTGGGCTAATGAAATATATATGGATCCTCGTGTTTCGAAACCGGATTTGGTAAAACGTTGCTCTGATCACCTAAGCGGCACGGGTGGTCCCCATTAGAGGATCATGGCGCCATAAGGTCGTTGAAGAGGCTTTGTGTGAAATATAGTAGAGTCTAGGACTGCTTTTATTGTCCTGGTGGCCCAGAGGTAGCGTTCCCCGGTCACAATTATAAGATCGTGGCTTCAAATCCTGATAGGGTGAGGCTTTGATTATATGTAGAAGTCTGCGTGCTTTATTGGACTAATGAAATATATATGGATCCTCGGGTTTCGAAGCCGCATTTGGTTAAACGTTGCTCTGATCACCTAAGCGGCACGGGGTGTCCCATATAGTGGTTCACAGCGCCGTAAGCTCGTTGAACAGGCTTTGTGTTAAATATAGTAGAGTCTAGCACTGCTTTTATTGTCCTGGTAGCCCAGAGGTAGAGTCCCCCAGTCACAATTATAAGATTGTGGGTTCAAATCCTGGTGGGGTGAGGTGTTGATTATATGTAGAAGGCCGCGTGCTTTAATGGTCTAATGAAATATATATGGATCCACGGGTTTCGAAGCCACATTTAGTAAAACGTTGCTCTGATCACCTAAGCGGCACGGGGGGTCCCCATTAGATGTTCACGGCGTCATAAGCTCGTTGAACAGGCTGTGTGTGAAATATAGCAGAGTCTAGGAATGCTTTTAATGTCCTGGTGGGCCAGAGGTAGCGTTCCCCGGTCACAATTAGAAGATCGTGGGTTCAAATCCTGGTGGGGTGGGGCGTTGATTATATGTAGAAGTCTGCGTGCTTTATTGGGCTAATGAAATATATATTGATCCTCGGGTTTCGAAGCCGCATTTGGTTAAACGTTGCTCTGATCACCTAAGCGGCACACGTGATCCCCTATAGTGGTTCACAGCGCCATAAGCTCGTTGAACAGGCTTTGTGTGAAATATAGTAGAGTCTAGGACTGCTTTTATTGTCCTAGTGGCCCAGAGGTAGCGTTCCCGGTCACAATTATAAGATCGTGGGTTCAAATCCTGGTGGGGTGAGGTGTTGATTAAATGTAGAAGTCCACGTGCTTTATTGGGCTAATGAAATATATATGGATCCTTCTTCTTTCGAAGCCGCATTTGGTAAAATGTTGGTCTGATCACCTAAGCGGCACTAGTGGTCCCCATTAGGAGTTCACGGCGCCATAAGCTCGTTGAACAGGCTTTGTGTGAAATATAGCAGAGTCTAGGACTGCTTTTATTGTCATGGTGGCCCAGAGGTAGCATTCCCCGGTCACAATTATAAGATCGTGGGTTCAAATCCTGGTGGGGTGAGGTGTTGATTATATGTAGAATTCCGCGTGCTTTATTGGGCTAATGAAATATATATGGATCCTCGTGTTTCGAAGCCGCATTTGGTAAAAAGTTTATTCTGATCACCTAAGCGGCACGGGTGGTCCCCATTAGAGGTTCCTTGCGCCACAAGCTCGTTGAACAGGCTTTGTGTGAAATATAGCAGAGTCTAAGACTGCTTTTATTGTCCTGGTGGCCCAAGTGGCGTTTGGTCACAATTAGAAGATAAATGTAGGTTCGAATCCTGGTGGGGTGAGGTGTTGATTATATGTAGAAGTCCGAGTGCTTTATTGGGCTAATGAAATATATATGAATCCTCGTGTTTAGAAGCCGTATTTGGTAAAACGTTGCTCTGATCATATAAGCGGCACGGATGGTCCCCATTAGAGGTTCACGGCGCCATATGCTCGTTGAACAGGATTTGTGTGAAATATAGCAGAGTCTAGGACTGCTTTTATTGTCCTGGTGGCCCAGAGGTAGCGTTCCCCGGTCACAATTATAAGATCTTGGGTTTAAATCCTAGTAGGGTGAGGTGTTGATTATATGTAGAAGTCCGCGTGCTTTATTGGGCTAATGAAATATATATGGATTCTCCTGTTTCGAAGGCGCATTTGGTAAAACGTTGCTCTGATCACCTAAGTGGCACGGGTGGTCCCCATTAGAGGTTCACGGCGCCATAAGCTCGTTGAACAGGCTTTGTGTAAAATATAGCAGAGTCTAGGACTGCTTTTATTGTCATGGTGGCCCAGAGGTAGCGTCCCCCGGTCACAATTATAAGATTGTGGGTTCAAATCCTGGTCAGGTGAGGTGTTGATTATATGTAGAATTCCGCGTGCTTTATTGGGTTAATGAAATATATATGGATCCTCGTGTTTCGAAGCCGCATTTGGTAAAACGTTGGTCTTATCACCTAAGCAGCACGGGTGGTCCCCATTAGAGGTTCACGGCGCCATAAGCTCGTTGAACAGGCTTTGTGTGAGATATAGCAGAGTCTAGGACTACTTTTATTGTCCTGGTGTCCCAGAGGTAGCATTCCCCGGCCACAATTATAAGATCGTGGGTTCAAATCCTGGTGGGGTGAGGTGTTGATTATATGTAGAAATCTGCGTGCTTTATTGGGCTAATGAAAATTATATGGATCCTCGGGTTTCGAAGCCGCATTTGGCAAAACGTTACTCTGATCACCTAAGCGGCACGGGTGGTCCCCATTAGAGGTTCACGGCGCCATAAGCTCGTTGAACATGCTTTGTGTGAAATATACCAGAGTCTAGGAATGCTTTTAGTGTCCTGGTGGGCCAGAGGTAGCGTTCCCCGGTCACAATTAGAAGATCGTGGGTTCGAATCCTGGTGGGGTGAGGTGTTGATTATATGAAGAAGTCCGCGTGCCTTATTGGGCGAATGAAATATATATGGATCCTCGTGTTTCGAAGCCGCATTTGGTAAAACGTTGCTCTGATCACCTAAGCGGCATGGGTGGTCCCCATTAGAGGTTCACGGCGCCATAAGCTCGTTGAACAGGCTTTGTGTGAAATATAGTAGAGTCTAGGACTGCTTTTATTGTCCTGTTGGCCCAGAGGTAGCATACCCCGATCACAATTATAAGATCGTGGGTTTGAATCCTGGTAGGGTGAGGTGTTGATTATATGTAGAAGTCCGAGTGATTTATTGGGCTAATGAAATATTTATGGATCGTCCTTGTTTCGAAGCCGGATTTGGTAAAACGTTGCTCTGATCACCTAAACGGCATGGGTGGTCCCCATTATAGGTTCACGGTGCCATAAGCAAGTTAGACAGGCTTTGTGTGAAATATAGCAGAGTCTAGGAATGCTTTTATTGTCCTGGTGGCCCAGAGGTAGCGTCCCCAGTCACAATTATAGATCGTGGGTTCTAAAATCCTGGTGGGGTGAGTGTTGATTATATGTAGAAGTCAGCTTGCTATATTGGGTTAATGAAATATATATGGATCCTCGTGTTTCGAAGCCGCATTTGGTAAAACATTGCTCTGATCACCTAAGCGGCACGGGTGGTCCCCTCTGGTGGTTCACAGCGCCATAAACTCGTTGAACGGGCTTTGTGTGAAATATAGCAGAGTCTAGGACTGCTTTTATTGTCCTGGTGGCCCAGAGGTAGCATTCCCCGGTCACAATTATAAGATCGTGGGTTCAAATCCTGGTGGGGTGAGGTGTTGATTAAATGTACAAGTCCGCGTGCTTTATTGGGATAATAAAATATATATGGATCCTTCTTGTTTCGAAGCCGCATTTGGTAAAATGTTGGTCTGATCACCTAAGCGGCACTCGTGGTCCCCATTAGAGGTTCACGGCGCCATAAGCTCGTTGAACAGGCTTTGTGTGAAATATAGCAGAGTCAAGGACTGCTTTTCTTGTTCTGGTGGCCCAGGGGTAGCATTCCCCGGTCACAATTATAAGATCGTCGGTTCAAATCCTGGTGGGGTGAGGTGTTGATTAAATGTAGAAGTCCGCGTGCTTTATTGGGCTAATGAAATATACATGGATCCTCGGGTTTCGAAGCCGCATTTGGTAAAATGATGCTCTGATCACCAAAGCGGCACGGGTGGTCCCCATTAGAGGTTCACGGCGCCATAAGCTCGTTGAACAGGCTTTGTGTGAAATATAGCAGAGTTTAGGAATGCTTTTAGAGTCCTGGTGGCCCAGAGGTAGCGTTCCCCGGTCACAATTGGAAGATCGAGGGTTCAAATCCTGGTGGGGTGAGGTGTTGGTTATATGTAGAAGTCCGCGTGCTTTATTGGGCTAATGAAATATATATGGATCCTCGTGTTTCGAAGCCGCATTGGGTTAAGCGTTGTTCTGATCACCTAAGCGGCACGGGTGGTCCCCATTAGAGGTTCACGGCGCCATGAGCTCGTTGAACAGGCTTTGTGTGAAATATAGCAGAGTCTAGGACTGCTTTTATTGTCCTAGTGGCCGAGAGGTAGCGTTCCCCGGTCACAATTATAAGATCGTGGGTTCAAATCCTGGTGGGGTGAGGTTGTTGGTTATATGTAGAAGTCCGCGTTCTTTATTGGGCTAATGAAATATATATGGATCCTCGTGTTTCGAAGCCGCATTGGGTTAAGCGTTGCTCTGATCACATAAGCGGGACGGGTGGTCCCCATTAGAGGTTCACGGCGCCATAAGCTCGTTGAACAGGCTTTGTGTGAAATATAGTAGAGTCTAGGAATGCTTTTAGTGTCTAATTGGCCCAGAGGTAGCATTCGGTCACAATTAAGATGCGTGGGTTCAAATCCTGGTGGGGTGGTGTTGATTATATGTAGAGTCCGCGCGTGCTTTATTGGGCTAATAAAATATATATGGATCTCCTCATGTTTCGAAGCTGCATTTGGTAAAGCGTTGCTCTGATCACCTAAGCGGCACGGGTGGTCCCCATTAGAGGTTCACGGCGCCAAAAGCTCGTTGAACAGTCTTTGTGTGAAATATAGCAGAGTCTAGGATTGCTTTTAGTGTCCTGGTGGCCCAGAGGTAGCATTCCCCGGTCACAATCATAAGATCGTTGGTTCAAATCCTGGTGGGGTGAGGTGTTGGTTAAATGTAGAAGTCCGCGTGCTTTATTGGGCTAATGAAATATATATGGATCCTCGTGTTTCGACGCCGCATTGGGTTAAGCGTTGCTCTGATCACCTAAGCGGCACGGGTGGTCCCCATTAGAGGTTCACGGCGCCATAAGCTCGTTGAACAGGCTTTGTGTGAAATATAGCTGAGTCTAGGACTGCTTTCATTGTCCTGGTGGCCCAGAGGTAGCATTCCCCGGTCACAATTATAAGATCGTGGGTTCAAATCCTGGTGGGGTGAGGTGTTGATTATATGTAGAAGTCTGCGTGCTTTATTGGGCAAATGAAAAATATATGGATCCTCGGGTTTCGAAGCCGCATTTGGTAAAACGTTGCTCTGATCACCTAAGCGGCACGGGTGGTCCCCATTAGAGGTTCACGGCGCCAAAAGCTCGTTGAACAGGCTTTGTGTGAAATATAGCAGAGTCTAGGAATGCTTTTAGTGTCCTGGTGGCCCAGAGGTAGTGTTCCCCGGTCACAATTAGAAGATCGTGGGTTCGAATCCTGGTGGGGTGAGGTGTTGATTATATGAAGAAGTCTGCGTGCTTTATTGGGCAAATGAAATATATATAGATCCTCGTGTTGAGAAGCTGCATTTGGTAAAACGTTGCTCTGATCACCTAAGCGGCACGGGTGGTCCCCATTAGAGGTTCACGGCGCCATAAGCTCGTTGAACAGGCTTTGTGTGAAATATAGCAGAGTCTAGGACTGCTTTTATTGTCCTGGCGGCCCAGAGGTAGCGTCCCCCGGTCACAATTATAAGATCGTGGGTTCAAATCCTGGTGGGATGAGGTGTTGATTAAATGTAGAAGTCCGCGTGCTTTATTGGGCTAATGAAATATATATGGATCCGCGTGTTTCGAAACTGCATTTGGTAAAACGTTGCTCTGATCATCTAAGCGGCATGGGTGATCCCCATTAGAGGTTCACGGCGCCAAAAGCTCGTTGAACAGTGTTTGTGTGAAAAATAGCAGAGTCTAGGACTGCTTTTAGTGTCCTGGTGGCCCAGAGGTAGCATTCCCCGGTCACAATTATAAGATCGTGGGTTCAAATCCTGGTGGGGTGAGGTGTTGATTATATGTAGAAGTCCGGCGTGCTGTGGGCTAATGAAATATATATGGATCCTCATGTTTCAAAACTTAGCATTTGGTTAAGCGTTGCTCTGATCACCCTAAGCGGCTTTTGGTGGTCCCCATTAGGAGTTCCACCGGCGCCATAAGCTCGTTGAACAGGCTTTGTGTGTGAGAAATATATAGCGAGTTTAGGACTGCTTTTATTGTCCTGGTGGCCCAGAGGTAGCATTCCCCGGTCACAATTATAAGATAGTGGGTTCAAATCCTGGTGGGGTGAGGTGTTGATTATATGTAAAAGTCTGCTTGCTTTATTGGGCTAATGAAATATTTTTGGATCCTCCTTGTTTCGAAGCAGCATTTGGTAAAAGGTTGCTCTGATCACCTAAGCGGCACGGGTGGTCCCCATTAGAGGTTCACGGTGCCATAAGCTCGTTGAACAGGCTTTGTGTGAAATATAGCAGAGTCTAGGACTGCTTTTATTGTCCTGGTGGCCCAGAGGTAGCGTTCCCCGGTCACAATTATAAGATCGTGGGTTCAAATCCTGGTGGGGTGAGGTGTTGGTTATATGTAGAAGTCCGCGTGCTTTATTGGGCTAATGAAATATATATGGATTCTCGTGTTTCGAAGCCGCATTGGGTTAAGCGTTGCTCTGATCACCTAAGCGGGACGGGTGGTCCCCATTAGAGGTTCACGGCGCCATAAGCTCGTTGAACAGGCTTTGTGTGAAATATAGCAGAGTCTAGGACTGCTTTTATTGTCCTGGTGGCCCAGAGGTAGCGTTCCCCGGTCACAATTAGAAGATCGTGGGTTCGAATCCTGGTGGGGTGACGTGTTGATTATATGTAGAAGCCGCGTGCTTTATTGGGCAAATGAAATATATATGGATCCTCGTGTTTTGAAGCTGCATTTGGTAAAGCGTTGCTCTGATCACCTAAGCGGCACGGGTGGTCCCCATTAGAGGTTCACGACGCCATAAGCTCGTTGAACAGGCTTTGTGTGAAATATAGCAGAGTCTAGGACTGCTATTATTGTCCTGGTGGCCCAGAGGTAGCATTCCCCGGTCACAATTATAAGATTGTGGGTTCAAATCCTGGTGGGGTGAGATGTTGATTATATGTAGAAGTCTGCGTGCTTTATTGGGCTAATGAAAAATATATGGATCCTCGGGTTTCGAAGCCGCATTTGGTAAAACGTTGCTCTGATCACCTAAGCGGCGCGGGTGGTCCCCATTAGAGGTTCACGGCGCCATAAGCTCGTTGAACATGCTTTGTGTGAAATATAGCAGAGTTTAGGAATGCTTTTAGTGTCCTGGTGGGCCAGAGGTAGCGTTCCCCGGTCACAATTAGAAGATCGTGGGTTCGAATCCTGGTGGGGTGAGGTGTTGATTATATGAAGAAGTTCGCGTGCTTTATTGGGCTAATGAAATATATATGGATCCTCGTGGTTCGAAGCCGCATTTGGTAAAACGTTGCTCTGATCACCTAAAGCGGCATGGGTGGTCCCCATTAGAGGTTCGACGCCATAAGCTCGTTGAACAGGCTTTGTGTGAAATATAGCAGTCTAGGACTGCTAATGCTATCCCTCGTTGCCCAAGTGGCGTTCCCAGTCCTGAATTATAAGATCGTGGGTTCAAATCCTGGTGGGGTGAGGTGTTGATTAAATGTAGAAGTCAGCGTGCTTATTGGGCTAATAGAAATATATATGGATCCTTCTTGTTTCGAAGCCGCATTTGGTAAAATGTTGGTCTGATCACCTAAGCAGCACGGGTGGTCCCCATTAGAGGTTCACGGCACCATAAGCTCGTTGAACAGGCTTTGTGTGAAATATAGCAGAGTCTAGGACTGCTTCTATTGTCCTGGTGGCCCAGAAGTAGCGTCCCCCGGTCACAATTATAAGATTGTGGGTTCAAATCCTGGTGGGGTGAGGTGTTGATTATATGTAGAAGTCCGCATGCTTTATTGGGTTAATGAAATATATATGGATCCTCGTGTTTCGAAGCCGCATTTGGTAAAACGTTGCTCTGATCACCTAAGCGGCACGGGTGGTCCCCTATAGTGGTTCACAGCGCCATAAACTCGTTGAACAGGCTTTGTGTGAAATATAGCAGAGTCTAGGACTGCTTTTATTGTCCTGGTGGCCCAGAGGTAGCGTTCCCCTTTCACAATTATAAGATCGTGGGTTCAAATCCTGGTGGGGCGAGGTGTTGATTATATGTAGAAGTCTGCGTGCTTTATTGGGCTAATGAAATATATATGGATCCTTCTTGTTTCGAAGCCGCATTTGGTAAAACGTTGCTCTGATCACCTAAGCGGCATGGGTGGTCCCCATTACAGGTTCACGGCGCCATAAGCTCTTTGAACAGGCTTTGTGTGAAATATAGCAGAGTCTAGGACTGCTTCTATTGTCCTGGTGGCCCAGAGGTAGCGTCCCCCGGTCACAATTATAAGATTGTGGGTTCAAATCCTGGTGGGGTGAGGTGTTGATTATATGTAGAAGTCCGCGTGCTTTATTGGGTAAATGAAATATATATGGATCCTTGTGTTTCGAAGCCGCATTTGGTAAAACGTTGCTCTGATCACCTAAGCGGCACGGGTGGTCCCCATTAGAGGTTCATGGCGCCATAAGGTCGTTGAACAGGCTTTGTGTGAAAAATAGTAGAGTCTAGGACTGCTTTTATTGTCCTGGTGGCCCTGAGGTAGCATACCCCGGTCACAATTATAAGATCGTGGGTTTGAATCCTGGTAGGGTGAGTTGTTCATTATATGTAGAAGTCCGAGTGATTTATTGTGCTAATGAAATATTTTTGGATCCTCCTTGTTTCGAAGCCGGATTTGGTAAAACGTTGCTCTAATCACCTAAGCGGCACGGGTGGTCCCAATTAGAGGTTCACGGTGCCATAAGCAAGTTGAACAGGCTTTGTGTGAAATATAGCAGAGTCTAGGACTACTTTTATTGTCCTAGTGGCCCAGAGGTAGCGTTTCCCGGTCACAATTATAAGATCGTGGGTTCAAATCCTGGTAGGGTGAGGTGTTGATTATATGTAAAAGTCCGCGTGCTTTATTGGGCTAATGAAATATATATGGACCTCGTGTTTCGAAACCGGATTTGGTAAAACGTTGCTCTGATCACCTAAGTGGCACGGGTGGTCCCCATTAGAGGTTCATGGCGCCATAAGGTCGTTGAACAGTCTTTGTGTGAAATATAGTAGAGTCTAGGACTGCTTTTATTGTCCTGGTGGCCCAGAGGTAGCGTTCCCCGGTCACAATTATAAGATCGTGGCTTCAAATCCTGGTGGGGTGAGGCTTTGATTATATGTAGAAGTCTGCGTGCTTTATTGGACTAATGAAATATATATGGATCCTTGGGTTTCGAAGCCGCATATGGTTAAACGTTGCTCGGATCACCTAAGCGGCACGGGTGGTCCCCTATAGTGGTTCACAGCGCCATAAGCTCGTTGAATAGGCTTTGTGTGAAATATAGTAGAGTCTAGCACTGCTTTTATTGTCCTACTGGCCCAGAGGTAGCGTTCCCCGGTCACAATTATAAGATCGTGGGTTCAAATCCTGGTGGGGTGAGGTGTTGATTATATGTAGAAGAAAGCGTGCTTTATTGGGCTAATGAAATATATATGGATCCTCGTGTTTCGAAGCCGGATTTGGTAAAACGTTGCTCCGATCACCTAAGTGGCACGGGTGGTCCCCATTAGAGGTTCACAGCCATGTTGAACAGCTTGTGAAATATAGCAGGAGTCTAGGAATGCTTATTGTCCTGGTGGCCCAGAGGTAGCGTCCCCCGGTCACAATTATAAGATTGTGGGTTTAAATCCTGGTGGGGTGAGGTGTTGATTAAATGTAGAAGTCCCCGTGCTTTATTGGGCTAATGAAATATATATGGATCCTTCTTGTTTCGAAGCCGCATTTGGTAAAATGTTGGTCTGATCACCTAAGCAGCATGGGTGGTCCCCATTAGAGGTTCACGGCGCCATAAGCTCGTTGAACAGACTTTGTGTGAAATATAGCAGAGTCTAGGACTGCTTTTATTGTCCTGGTGGCCCAGAGGTAGAGTCCCCCGGTCACAATTATAAGATTGTGGGTTCAAATCCTGGTGGGGTGAGGTGTTGATTATATGTAGAAGTCCGCCTGCTTTATTGGGTTAATGAAATATATATGGATCCTCGTGTTTCGAAGCCGCATTTGGTAAAACGTTGCTCTGATCACCTAAGCGGCACGGGTGGTCCCCTATAGTGGTTCACAGCGCGATAAACTCGTTGAACAGGCTTTGTGTGAAATATAGCCGAGTCTAGGACTGCTTTTATTGTCCTGGTGGCCCAGAGGTAGCATTCCCCGGTCACAATTATAAGATCGTGGGTTCAAGTCCTGGTGGGGTGAGGTGTTGATTAAATGTAGAAGTCCGCGTGCTTTATTGGGCTAATGAAATATATATGGATCCTCGTGTTTCGAAACCAGATTTGGTAAAACGTTGCCCTGATCACCTAAGCGGCACGGGTGGTCCCCATTAGAGGTTCATGGCGCCATAAGGTCGTTGAACAGACTTTGTGTGAAATATAGTAGAGTCTAGGACTGCTTTTATTGTCCTAGTGGCCCAGAGGTAGCGTTTCCCAGTCACAATTATAAGATCGTTGGTTCAAATCCTGGTAGGATGAGGTGTTGATTATATGTAAAAGTCCGCGTGCTTTATTGGGCTAATAAAATATATATGGATCCTCGTGTTTCGAAACCGGATTTGGTAAAACGTTGCTCTGATCACCTAAGCGGCACGGGTGGTCCCCTATAGTGGTTCACAGCGCCGTAAGCTCGTTGAACAGGCTTTGTGTTAAATATAGTAGAGTCTAGCACTGCTTTTATTGTCCTGGTGGCCCAGAGGTAGAGTCCCCCAGTCACAATTATAAGATTGTGGGTACAAATCCTGGTGGGGTGAGGTGTTGATTATATGTAGAAGGCCGCGTGCTTTAATGGTCTAATGAAATATATATGGATCCACGGGTTTCGAAGCCACATTTAGTAAAACGTTGCTCTGATCACCTAAGCGGCACGGGTGGTCCCCATTAGAGGTTCACGGCACAAGCTCGTTGAACAGGCTTTGTGTGAAATATAGCAGAGTCTAGGGAATGCTTTTACGTCCCAGGGCCAGGAGGTAGCGTCTCGGTCACAATTATAAGATCGTGGGTTCAAATCCTGTGGGTGAGGTGTTGATTAAATGTAGAAGTCCGCGTGCTTTATTGGGCTAATGAAATATATATGGATCCTTCTTGTTTCTTGAAGCCGCATTTGGTAAAATGTTGGTCTGATCACCTACAGCACGGGTGGTCCCCATTAGAGGTTCACGGCGCCATAAGCTCGTTGAACAGGCTTTTTGTGAAATATAGCAGAGTCTAGGACTGCTTTTATTGTCCTGGTGGCCCAGAGGTAGCATTCCCCTGTCACAATTATAAGATCCTGGGTTCAAATCCTGGTGGGGTGAGGTGTTGATTATATGAAGAAGTCCGCGTGCTTTATTGGGCTAATGAAATATATATGGATCCTCGTGTTTCGAAGCCAATTTAGCAAAACGTTGCTCTGATCACCTAAGCGGCACGGGTGGTCCCCATTAGAGGTTCACGGCGCCATAAGCTCGTTGAACAGGCTTTTTGTGAAATATAGCAGAGTCTAGGACTGCTTTTATTGTCCTGGTGGCCCAGAGGTAGCATTCCCCTGTCACAATTATAAGATCCTGGGTTCAAATCCTGGTGGGGTGAGGTGTTGATTATATGAAGAAGTCCGAGTGATTTATTGGGCTAATGAAATATTTATGGATCCTCCTGTTTCGAAGCTTTATTTGGTAAACGTTGTTTCACCTAAGCGGCACGGGTGGTCCCCATTAGAGGTTCACGGTGCCATAAGCAAGTTGAACAGGCTTTGTGTGAAATATAGTAGAGTCTAGGACTGCTTTTATTGTCCTAGTGGCCCAGAGGTAGTGTTTCCCGGTCACAATTATAAGATCGTGGGTTCAAATCCTGGTGGGGTGAGGTGTTGATTAAATGTAGAAGTCCGCGTGCTTTATTGGGATAATAAAATATATATGGATCCTTCTTGTTTCGAAGCCGCATTTGGTAAAATGTTGGTCTGATCACCTAAGCGGCACTCGTGGTCCCCATTAGAGGTTCACGGGGCCATAAGCTCGTTGAACAGGCTTTGTGTGAAATATAGCAGAGTCTAGGAATGCTTTTAGTGTCCTGGTGGCCCAGAGGTAGCGTTCCCCGTCACAATTAGAAGATCGTGGGTTCGAATCCTAGTGGGGTGTGGTGTTGATTATATGAAGTAGTCCGCGTGCTTTATTGGGCTAATGAAATATATATGGATCCTCGTGTTTCGAAGCTGCATTTGGTAAAACGTTGCTCTGATCACCTAAGCGGCACGGGGGGTCCCCATTAGATGTTCACGGCGTCATAAGCTCGTTGAACAGGCTTTGTGTGAAATATAGCAGAGTCTAGGAATGCTTTTAATGTCCTGGTGGGCCAGAGGTAGTGTTCCCCGGTCACAATTATAAGATCGTGGCTTCAAATCCTGGTGGAGTGAGGTGTTGATTATATGTAGAAGTACGCGTGCTCTATTGGGCTAATGAAATATATATGGATCCTTGTGTTTCGAAGCCGGATTTGGTAAAACGTTGCTCGGATCACCTAAGTGGCACGGATGGTCCCCATTAGAGGTTCACGGCGCCATAAGCTCGTTGAACAGGCTTTGTGTGAAATAATGCAGAGTCTAGGACTCCTTTTATTGTCCTAGTGGCCCAGAGGTAGCGTTCCCGGGTCACAATTATAAGATCGTTGGTTGAAATCCTGGTGGGGTGAGGTGTTGATTATATGTAGAAGTTTGCGTGATTTATTGGGCTAATGAAATATATATGGATCCTCCTGTTTCGAAGCCGCATTTGGTAAAACGTTGTTATGATCACCTAAGCGGCACGGGTGGTCCCCATTAGAGGTTCACGGTGCCATAAGCCCATTGAACAGGCTTTGTGTGAAATATAGCAGAGTCTAGGAATGCTTTTATTGTCCTGGTGGAGAGAGGTAGCGTCCCCCGCTCACAATTATAAGATCGTGGCTTCAAATCCTGGTGGGGTGAGGCGTTGATTATATGTAGAAGTCTGCGTGCTTTATTGGGCTAATGAAATATATATGGATCCTCGGGTTTCGAAGCCGCATTTGGTTAAACGTTGCTCTGTTCACCTAAGCGGCACGGGTGGTCTCCTATAGTGGCTCACAGCGCCATAAGGTCGTTGAACAGGCTTTGTGTGAAATATAGTAGAGTCTAGGACTGCTTTTATTGTCCTAGTGGCCCAGAGGTAGCGTTCCCCGTTCACAATTATAAGATCGTGGGTTCAAATCCTGGTGGGGTGAGGTGTTGATTATATGTAGAAGTAAGCGTGCTTTATTGGGCTATTGAAATATATATTGATCCTCGTGTTTCGAAGCCGGATGTGGTAAAACGTTGCTCCGATCACCTAAGCGGCACAGGTGGTCCCCATTAGAGGTTCATGGCGCCATAAGGTCGTTGTACAGGCTTTGTGTGAAATATAGTAGAATCTAGGACTGCTTTTATTGTCCTGGTTGCCATGAGGTAGCGTTCCCCGGTCACAATTATAAGATAGTGGGTTCAAATCCTGGTGGGGTGAGGTGTTGATTATATGTAGAAGTCCGCGTGCTTGTTGTGCTAATGAAATATCTATGGATCCTCGTGTTTCCAAGCCGGATTTGGTAAAACGTTGCTCTTATCACCTAAGCGGCACGGGTGGTCCCCATTAGAGGTTCATCGCGCCATAAGGTCGTTGAACAGGCTTTGTGTGAAATATAGTAGAGTCTAGGACTGCTTTTATTGGCCTGGTGGCCCAGAGGTAGCATACCCCAGTCACAATTATAAGATCGTGGGTTTGAATCCTGGTGGGGTGAGGTGTTGATTATATGTAGAAGTCCGCGTGCTTTATTGGGCTAATGAAATATATATGGATCCTCGTGTTTCGAAGCCGGATTTGGTAAAATGTTGCTCTGATCACCCAAGCGGCACGGGTGGTCCCCACTAGAGGTTCACAGCTATTGAACAGGCTTTTGTGAAACAGAGTCTAGACTGCTTTTATTGTCCTGGTGGCCCAGAGGTAGCGTTCCCCCACAAATTTCAGGAAGATCAGTGGGGTTCAATCCTGGGTGGGGTGAGGTGTTGATTATATTTAGAAGTCCGCTCTGTTTTTTTTGGGCAATGAAATATATATGATCCTGTGGTTTTGATGTCAAGATTTGCAAACGCTGCTCTGATCACCTTAAGCCGCACGGGTGGTCCCTGTTAGAGGTTCACGGTGCCAAAAGCCTGTTGGAACAGGCTTTGTGTGAAATATAGTAGAGTCTAGACTGCTTTATTGTCCTAGTGCCTTATATGCTCTCGTCACAATTATAAGATCGTGGGTTCAAATCCCAGGGTGAGGTGTTGATTATATGCAGAAGTCCAAGGCTTTTATTGGGCTATTGAAATATATATGGATCCTCGTTTCGAAGCCGCATTTGGTAAAACGTTGCTCTGATCACCTAAGTGGCACGGGTGGTCTCCATTAGAGGTTCACGACGCCATAAGCTCGTTGAACAGGCTTTGTGTGAAATATAGCAGAGTCTTGGACTGCTTTTATTGTCCTGGTTGCCCAGAGGTAGCGTTCCCCGGTCACAATTATAGGATCGTGGCTTCATATCCTGGTGGGGTGAGGCGTTGATTATATGTAGAAGTCTGTGTGCGTTATTGGGCTAATGAAATATATCTGGATCCTCGTGTTTCGAAGCCGCATTTGGGTAAACGTTGTTATGATCACCTAAGCGGCACGGATGGTCCCCATTAGAGGTTCACGGTGCCATAAGCCCGTTGAACAGGCTTTGTGTGAATTATAGCAGAGTCTAGGAATGCTTTTATTGTCCTGGTGGCCCAGAGATAGCGTCCCCCGGTCACAATTATAAGATCGTGGCTTCAAATCCTGGTGGGGTGAGGCGTTGATTATATGTAGAAGTCTGCGTGCTTTATTGGGCTAATGAAATATATATGGATCCTCGGGTTTCGAAGCCGCATTTGGTTAAACGTTGCTCTGATCACCTAAGTGGCACGGGTGGCCCCTTATAGTGGTTCACAGCGCTATAAGCTCGTTGAACAGGCTTTGTGTGAAATATAGTAGAGTCTAGGACTGCTTTTATTGTCCTAGTGGCCTAGAGGTAGCGTTCCCCGGTCACAATTATAAGATCGTGGGTTCAAATCCTGGTGGGGTGAGGTGTTGATTACTGTATATGTAGAAGTAAGCGTGCTTTATTGGACGATTTAAATATATATTGATCCTCGTGTTTCGAAGCCGGATTTGGTAAAACGTTGCTCTGATCACATAAGCGGCACAGGTGGTCCCCATTAGAGGTTCATGGCGCCATAAGGTCGTTGAACAGGCTTTGTGTGAAATATAGTAGAATCTAGGACTGCTTTTATTGTCCTGGTTGCCCAGAGGTAGCGTTCCCCGGTCACAATTATAAGATAGTGGGTTCAAATGCTGGTGGGGTGAGGTGTTGATTATATTTAGAAGTCCGCGTGCTTTATTGTGCTAGTGAAATTTCTATGGATCCTCGTGTTTCCAAGCCGGATTTGGAAAACGTTGCTCTCATCACCTAAGCGGCACGGGTGGTCCCCATTAGAGGTTCATCGCGCCATAAGGTCGTTGAACAGGCTTTGTGTGAAATATAGTAGAGTCTAGGACTGTTTTATTGTCCTGGTTGCCCAGAGGTAGCGTTCCCCGGTCACAATTATAAGATCGTTGGTTCAAATCCTGGTGGGGTGAGGCGTTGATTATATGTAGAAGTCCGCGTGCTTTATTGGGTTAATGAAATATATATGGATCCTCTTGTTTCGAAGCCGGATTTGATAAAACGTTGCTCTGATTACCTAAGCGGCACGGATGGTCCCCATTAGAGGTTCACAGCGCCATAAGCTCGTTGAACAGGCTTTGTGTGAAATATAGCAGAGTCTAGGACTGCTTTTATTGTCCTGGTGGCCCAGAGGTAGCGTTCCTCGGTCACAATTAGAAGATCGTGGGTTCGAATCCTGGTGGGGTGAGGTGTTGATTATATGTAGAAGCCACGTGCTTTATTGGGCAAATGAAATATATATGGATCCTCGTGTTTTGAAGCCGCATTTGGTAAAACGTTGCTCTAATCACCTAAGCAGCACGGGTGGTCTCCATTAGAGGTTCACAGCGCCATAAGCTCGTTGAACAGACTTTGTGTGAAATATAGCAGAGCCTACGAATGCTTTTATTGTCCTGTTGGCCCAGAGGTAGCGTTCCCCGGTCACAATTATAAGATCGTGGCTTCAAATCCTGGTTGGGTGAGGTGTTGATTATATGTAGAAGTCCGCCTGTTTTATTGGGCAAATGAAATATATATGGATCCTCGTGTTTTGATGCCGCATTTGGTAAAACGTTGCTCTGATCACCTAAGCGGCACAGGTGGTCCTAATGAGAGGTTCACGGCGCCATAAGCTCGTTGAACAGGCTTTGTGTGAAATATAGCAGAGTCTAGGACTGCTTTTATTGTCCTTGTGGCCCAGAGGTAGCGTTCCCCGGTCACAATTATAAGATCGTGGCTTCAAATCCTGGTCGGGTGAGGCGTTGATTATATGTTGAAGTCCGCGTGCTTTATTGGGCTAATGAAATATATATGGATCCTCGTGTTTCCAGCTGCATTTGGTAAAACGTTGCTCTGATCACCTAAGCAGTACGGTGGTCCCCATTAGAGGTTCATGGCGCCATAAGGTCGTTGAACAGGCTTTATGTGAAATATAGTAGAGTCTAGGACTGCTTATAGTGTCCTGGTGGCCCATAGGTAGCGTTCCTCGGTCACAATTATAAGATCGTGGATTCGAATCCTGGTGGAGTGAGGTGTTGATTATATGTAGAAGTCCGTGTGCTCTATTGTGCTAATGAAATATATATGGATCCTTGTGTTTCGAAGCGGGATTTGGTAAAACGTTGCTCTGATCACCTAAGTGGCACGGATGGTCCCCATTAGAGGTTTACAGCGTCATAAGCTCGTTGAACAGGCTTTGTGTGAAATATAGTAGAGTCTAGGACTGCTTTTATTGTCCTGGTGGCCCAGAGGTAGCATACCCCAGTCACAATTATAAGATTGTGGGTTTGAATCCTGTTGGGGTGAGGTGTTGATTATATGTAGATGTCCGAGTGCTTTATTGGGCTAATGAAATATATATGGATCCTCGTGTTTCCATGCCGAATTTGGTAAAACGTTGCTCTGATCACCTAAGCTGCACGGATGGTCCCCATTAGAGGTTCACAGCGCCATAAGCTCGTTGAACAGGCTTTTTGTGAACTATAGCAGAGTCTAGGACTGCTTTTATTGTCCTGGTGGCCCAGAGGTAGCGTTCCCCGGTCACAATTAGAAGATCGTGGGTTCGAATCCTGGTGGGGTGAGGTGTTGATTATATTTAGAAGTCCGCCTGTTTTTTTGGGCAAATGAAATATATATGGATCCTCGTGTTTTGATGCCGCATTTGGTAAAACGCTGCTCTGATCACCTAAGCGGCACGGGTGGTCCCCATTAGAGGTTCACGGCGCCAAAAGCTCGTTGAACAGGCTTTGTGTGAAATATAGTAGAGTCTAGGACTGCTTTTATTGTCCTAGTGGCCCAGAGGTAGCGTTCCCCGGTCACAATTATAAGATCGTGGGTTCAAATCCTGGTGGGGTGAGGTGTTGATTATATGTAGAAGTCCGCGTGCTTTATTGGGCTATTGAAATATATATGGATCCTCGTGTTTCGAAGCCGCATTTTGTAAAACGTTGCTCTGATCACCTAAGCGGCACAGGTGGTCCCAATGAGATGTTCACGGCGCCATAAGCTCGTTGAACAGGCTTTGTGTGAAATATAGCAGAGTCTAGGACTGCTTTTATTGTCCTGGTGGCCCAGAGGTAGCGTTCCCCGGTCACAATTATAAGATCGTGGCTTCAAATCCTGGTCGGGTGAGGCGTTGATTATATGTAGAAGTCCGCGTGCTTTATTGGGCTAATGAAATATATATGGATCCTCGTGTTTCCAGCCGGATTTGGTAAAACGTTGCTCTGATCACCTAAGTGGCACGGATGGTCCCCATTAGAGGTTCACGGCGCCATAAGCACGTTGAACAGGCTTTGTGTGAAATATAGCAGAGTCTATGACTCCTTTTATTGTCCTAGTGGCCCAGAGGTAGCGTTCCCCGGACACAATTATAAGATCGTTGGTTGAAATCCTGGTGGGGTGAGGTGTTGATTATATATAGAAGTTCGCGTGCTTTATTGGGCTAATGAAATATATATGGATCATCCTGTTTCGAAGCCGCATTTGGTAAAACGTTGTTATGATCACCTAAGCGGCAAGGGTGGTCCCCATTAGAGGTTCACGGTGCCATAAGCCCGTTGAACTGGCTTTGTGTGAAATATAGCAGAGTCTAGGAATGCTTTTATTGTCCTGGTGGCCCAGAGGTAGCGTCCCCCGGTCACAATTATAAGATCGTGGCTTCAAATCCTGGTGGGGTGAGGCGTTGATTATATGTAGAAGTCTGCGTGCTTTATTGGGCTGATGAAATATATATGGATCCTCGTGTTTCCAAGCCGGATTTGGTAAAACGTTGCTCTTATCACCTAAGCGGCACGGGTGGTCCCCATTAGAGGTTCATCGCGCCATAAGGTCGTTGAACAGGCTTTGTGTGAAATATAGTAGAGTCTAGGACTGTTATATTGTCCTGGTTGCCCAGAGGTAGCGTTCCCCGGTCACAATTATAAGATCGTGGGTTCAAATCCTGGTGGGGTGAGGTGTTGATTATATGTAGAAGTAAGCGTGCTTTATTGGGCTATTGAAATATATATTGATCCTCGTGTTTCGAAGCCGGATTTGGTAAAACGTTGCTCCGATCACATAAGCGGCACAGGTGGTCCTCATTAGAGGTTCCTGGCGCCATAAGGTCGTTGAACAGGCTTTGTGTGAAATATAGTAGAATCTAGGACTGCTTTTATTGTCCTGGTTGCCCAGAGGTAGCGTTCCCTGGTCACAATTATAAGATAGTGGGTTCAAATCCTGATGGGCTGAGGTGTTGATTATATGTAGAAGTCCGCGTGCTTTATTGTGCTAATGAAATATCTATGGATCCTCTTGTTTCCAAGCCGGATTTGGTAAAACGTTGTTCTTATCACCTAAGCGGCACGGGTGGTCCCCATTAGAGGTTCATCGCGCCATAAGGTCGTTGAACAGGCTTTGTGTGAAATATAGTACAGTCTAGGACTGTTTTATTGTCCTGGTTGCCCAGAGGTAGCGTTCCCCGGTCACAATTATAAGATCGTTGGTTCAAATCCTGGTGGGGTGAGGCGTTGATTATATGTAGAAGTCCGCGTGCTTTATTGGGTTAATGAAATATATATGGATCCTCTTGTTTCGAAGCCGGATTTGGTAAAACGTTGCTCTGATTACCTAAGCGGCACGGATGGTCCCCATTAGAGGTTCACAGCGCCATAAGCTCGTTGAACAGGCTTTGTGTGAAATATAGCAGAGTCTAGGACTGCTTTTATTTTCCTGGAGGCCCAGAGGTAGCGTTCCCCGGTCACAATTAGAAGATCGTGGGTTCGAATCCTGGTGGGGTGAGGTGTTGATTATATGTAGAAGCCACGTGCTTTATTGGGCAAATGAAATATATATGGATCCTCGTGTTTTGAAGCCGCATTTGGTAAAACTTTGCTCTAATCACCTAAGCAGCATGGGTGGTCTCCATTAGAGGTTCACAACGCCATAAGCTCGTTGAACAGGCTTTGTGTGAAATATAGCAGAGCCTACGAATGCTTTTATTGTCCTGGTGGCCCAGAGGTAGCGTTCCCCGGTCACAATTATAAGATCGTGGCTTCAAATCCTGGTTGGGTGAGGTGTTGATTATATGTAGAAGTCCGCCTGTTTTATTGGGCAAATGAAATATATATGGATCCTCGTGTTTTGATGCCGCATTTGGTAAAACGTTGCTCTGATCACCTAAGCGGCACAGGTGGTCCCAATGAGAGGTTCACGGCGCCATAAGCTCGTTGAACAGGCTTTGTGTGAAATATAGCAGAGTCTAGGACTGCTTTTATTGTCCTTGTGGCCCAGAGGTAGCGTTCCCCGGTCACAATTATAAGATCGTGGCTTCAAATCCTGGTCGGGTGAGGCGTTGCTTATATGTTGAAGTCCGCGTGCTTTATTGGGCTAATGAAATAAATATGGATCCTCGTGTTTCCAGCTGCATTTGGTAAAACGTTGCTCTGATCACCTAAGCAGTACGGTGGTCCCCATTAGAGGTTCATTGCGCCATAAGGTCGTTGAACAGGCTTTATGTGAAATATAGTAGAGTCTAGGACTGCTTATAGTGTCCTGGTGGCCCATAGGTAGCGTTCCTCGGTCACAATTATAAGATCGTGGATTCGAATCCTGGTGGAGTGAGGTGTTGATTATATGTAGAAGTCCGTGTGCTCTATTGTGCTAATGAAATATATATGGATCCTTGTGTTTCGAAGCCGGATTTGGTAAAACGTTGCTCTGATCACCTAAGTGGCACGGATGGTCCCCATTAGAGGTTTACAGCGTCATAAGCTCGTTGAACAGGCTTTGTGTGAAATATAGCAGAGTCTAGGACTGCTTTTATTATCCTGGTGGCCCAGAGGTAGCATACCCCGGTCACAATTATAAGATCGTGGGTTTGAATCCTGGTGGGGTGAGGTGTTGATTATATGTACAAGTCCGAGTGCTTTATTGGGCTAATGAAATATATATGGATCCTCGTGTTTCGAAGCCGGATTTGGTAAAACGTTGCTCTGATCACCTAAGGGGCACGGGTGGTCCCCTATAGTGGTTCACAGCCCCATAAGCTCGTTGAACAGGCTTTGAGTTAAATATAACAGAGTCTAGGACTGCTTATAGTGCATCCTGGTGGCCCATAGGTAGCGCTCTCGGTCACAATTATAAGATCGTGGGTTCAAATCCTGGTGGGGTGAGGTGTTGATTATATGTAGAAGTCCGCGTGCTTTATTGGGTTAATGAAATATATATGGATCCTCGTGTTTCGAAGCCGGATTTGGTAAAACGCTGCTCTGATCACCTAAGCGGCACGGGTGGTCCCCTATAGTGGTTCACAGCGCCATAAGCTCGTTGAACAGGCTTTGTGTGAAATATAGCTGAGTCTAGGACTGCTTTTATTGTCCTAGTGGCCCAGAGGTAGCATTCCCCGGTCACAATTATAAGATCGTGGGTTCAAAACCTGGTGGGGTGAGGTGTTGATTATATGTAGAAGTCTGCGTGCTTTATTGGGCTAATGAAATATATATGGATCATCGTGTTTCGAAGCCAGATTTGGTAAAACGTTGCTCTGATCACCTAAGCGGCACGGGTGGTCCCTATTAGAGGTTCACGGCGCCATAAGCTCGTTGAACAGGCTTTGTGTGAAATATAGCACAGTCTAGGAATGCTTTTAGTTTCCTGGTGGCCCAGAGGTAGCGTCACCCGGTCATAATTATAAGACCGTGGGTTCAAATCCTGGTGGGGTGAGGTGTTGATTATATGAAGAAGTCCGCGTGCTTTATTGGGCCAATGAAATATATATGGATCCTCAGAGCTGAAGTCAGACGGTAAAAACGTTGCCTGATCACCTGGGCGGCACAGGTGGTCCCACGAGAGGTTCACGGCGCCATAAGTCATGGAACAGGCTTTGTGCAAATATTGCAGAGTTTAGGACTGCTTTTATTGTTCCTAAACCAGAGGTAAAGCAAGCCCTCGTGGTCACAATTATAAGATCGTGGCTTCAAATCCTGGTCGTGGTGAGGCGTTGATTATATGTAGAAGTCCGCATGCTTTATTGGGCTAATGAAATATATATGGATCCTCGTTTGCCGGATTTGGTAAAACGTTGCTCTGATCACCTGCGGTACGGCGGTCCCCATTAGAGGTTCATGGCGCCACAAGGTCGTTGAACAGAAGCCAGCAAACAGTAGTAGAGTCTAGGACTGCTTATAGTGTCCTGGTGGCCCATAGGTAGCATTCCTCGGTCACAATTATAAGATCGTGGGTTCAAATCCTGGTGGAGTGAGGTGTTGATTATATGTAGAAGTACGCGTGCTCTATTGGGCTAATGAAATATATATGGATCCTCCTGTTTCGAAGCCGCATTTGGTAAAACGTTGTTATGATCACCTAAGCGGCACGGGTGGTCCCCATTAGAGGTTCACGGTGCCATAAGCCCATTGAACAGGCTTTGTGTGAAATATAGCAGAGTCTAGGAATGCTTTTATTGTCCTGGTGGAGAGAGGTAGCGTCCCCCGCTCACAATTATAAGATCGTGGCTTCAAATCCTGGTGGGGTGAGGCGTTGATTATATGTAGAAGTCTGCGTGCTTTATTGGGCTAATGAAATATATATGGATCCTCGGGTTTCGAAGCCGCATTTGGTTAAACGTTGCTCTGTTCACCTAAGCGGCACGGGTGGTCTCCTATAGTGGCTCACAGCGCCATAAGGTCGTTGAACAGGCTTTGTGTGAAATATAGTAGAGTCTAGGACTGCTTTTATTGTCCTAGTGGCCCAGAGGTAGCGTTCCCCGTTCACAATTATAAGATCGTGGGTTCAAATCCTGGTGGGGTGAGGTGTTGATTATATGTAGAAGTAAGCGTGCTTTATTGGGCTATTGAAATATATATTGATCCTCGTGTTTCGAAGCCGGATTTGGTAAAACGTTGCTCCGATCACCTAAGCGGCACAGGTGGTCCCCATTAGAGGTTCATGGCGCCATAAGGTCGTTGAACAGGCTTTGTGTGAAATATAGTAGAATGTAGGACTGCTTTTATTGTCCTGGATGCCCAGAGGTAGCGTTCCCCGGTCACAATTATAAGATAGTGGGTTCAAATCCTGATGGGGTGAGGTGTTGATTATATGTAGAAGTCCGCGTGCTTTATAGTGCTAATGAAATATCTATAGATCATCGTGTTTCCAAGCCGGATTTGGTAAAACGTTGCTCTTATCACCTAAGCGGCACGGGTGGTCCCCATTAGAGGTTCATCGCGCCATAAGGTCGTTGAACAGGCTTTGTGTGAAATATAGTAGAGTCTAGGACTGCTTTTATTGTCCTGGTTGCCCAGAGGTAGTGTTCCCCGGTCACAATTATAAGATCGTTGGTTCAAATCCTGGTGGGGTGAGGCGTTGATTATATGTAGAAGTCCGCGTGCTTTATTGGGTTAATGAAATATATATGGATCCTCGTGTTTCGAAGCCGGATTTGGTAAAACGTTGCTCTGATCACCTAAGCGGCACGGATGGTCCCCATTAGAGGTTCACAGCGCCATAAGCTCGTTGAACAGGCTTTGTGTGAAATATAGCAGAGCCTACGAATGCTTTTATTGTCCTGTTGGCCCAGAGGTAGCGTTCCCCGGTCACAATTATATGATTGTGGGTTTGAATCCTGGTGGGGTGAGGCGTTGATTATATGTAGAAGTCCGCGTGCTTTATTGGGCTAATGAAAAATATATGGATCCTCGTGTTTCGAAACCGCATTTGGTAAAACGTTGCTCTGATCACCTTAGCGGCACGGGTGGTCCCCTATAGTTGTTCACAGCGCCATAAGCTCGTTGAACAGGCTTTGTGTGAAATATAGTAGAGTCTAGGACTGCTTTTATTGTCCTGGTGGCCCAGAGGTAGCATACCCCAGTCACAATTATATGATTGTGGGTTTGAATCCTGGTGGGGTGAGGTGTTGATTACATGTAGATGTCTGAGTGCTTTATTGGGCTAATGAAATATATATGGATCCTCGTGTTTCCAAGCCGGATTTGGTAAAACGTTGCTCTGATCACCTAAGCGGCACGGATGGTCCCCATTAGAGGTTCACAGCGCCATAAGCTCGTTGAACAGGCTTTTTGTGAAATATAGCAGAGTCTAGGACTGCTTTTATTGTCCTGGTGGCCCAGAGGTAGCGTTCCCCGGTCACAATTAAAAGATCGTGGCTTCAAATCCTGGTCGGGTGAGGCGTTGATTATATGTAGAAGTCCGCTTGCTTTATTAGGCTAATGAAATATATATGGATCCTCGTGTTTCCAGCCGGATTTGGTAAAACGTTGCTCTGATCACCTAAGCGGTACGGTGGTCCCCATTAGAGGTTCATGGCGCCATAAGGTCGTTGAACAGGCTTTTTGTGAAATATAGTAGAGTCTAGGACTGCTTATAGTGTCCTGGTGGCCCATAGGTAGCGTTCCTCGGTCACAATTATAAGATCGTGGGTTCGAATCCTGGTGGAGTGAGGTGTTGATTATATGTAGAAGTCCGTGTGCTCTATTGGGCTAATGAAATATATATGGATCCTTGTGTTTCGAAGCCGGATTTGGTAAAACGTTGCTCTGATCACCTAAGTGGCACGGATGGTCCCCATTAGAGGTTTACAGCGTCAAAAGCTCGTTGAACAGGCTTTGTGTGAAATATAGCAGAGTCTAGGACTGCTTTTATTGTCCTGGTGGCCCAGAGGTAGCATACCCCGGTCACAATTATAAGATCGTGGGTTTGAATCCTTGTGGGGTGAGGTGTTGATTATATGTAGAAGTCCGAGTGCTTTATTGGGCTAATGAAATATATATGGATCCTCGTGTTTCGAAGCCGGATTTGGTAAAACGTTGCTCTGATCACCTAAGCGGCACGGATTGTCCCCATTAGAGGTTCACAGCGCCATAAGCTCGTTGAACAGGCTTTTTGTGAAATATTGCAGAGTCTAGAACTGCTTTTATTGTCCTGGTGGCCCAGAGGTACCGTTCCCCGGTCACAATTAGAAGATCGTGGGTCCGAATCCTGGTTGGGTGAGGTGTTGATTATATGTAGAAGTCCGGTTGTTTTATTGGGCAAATGAAATATAAATGGATCCTAGTGTTTTGAAGCCGCATTTGGTAAAACGTTGCTCTGATCACCTAAGCGGCACGGGTGGTCCCCATTAGAGGTTCACGGCGCCAAAAGCTCGTTGAACAGGCTTTGTGTGAAATATAGCAGAGCCTACCAATGCTTTTATTGTCCTGTTGGCCCAGAGGTAG
>NW_024738536.1:0-10812 GCF_018991925.1 Homarus americanus
CTGAAAGGGTGCCCGGCCCTCAAGCCCCGGGTCATAGCACTGAAGGGGTGCCCGGCCCTCATACCCTGGATCATGGTGCTGGAGGGGTGCCCGGCCCTCACACTCCGATTCATGGCACTGAAATCGAGCCCGGCTCTCACACCCTGGGTCATGGCACTGAAAAGGTGCCCGGCCCTCACACCCCGGGACATGGCACTGAAGCGGTGCCCGGCCGTTAAACTCCGGGCCATGGTGCTGGAGGGGTGTCAGGCCCTGACACCCCGGGCCATGGTGTTGGAGAGGTGTCCGGCCCTGACACCCCGGGCCATGGTGCTGGAGAGGTGCCCGGCCCTCACACCCCGGGCCATGGCGCTGAAGGGGTGCCCCGCCCTCACACCCCGGGCCCTGGTGCTGGAGGGGTGCCCGGCCCTCACACCCCGGGTCATGGCACTGTTGAGGTGCCGGCCCTCACCTGGTCATGTACCTAAAAGTGGTGCCAGCCCTACCCCGTTATGTGGTACTAAGGGTGCTGGCCTCACACCACGGGCCATGGTTGTGGAGGGGTGTCAGCTAGGACACCCCAGTTCCATGTTTTACTGAAGGGTGCAGCCCTCACACCCAGGTCATGTGAAAGTACCCAGCCCTCACACCACAGGCCATGCTTTGAGGTGCCCGGCCCTCACACCCCTGGTCATGTACTAAAAGTGGTGCCCGGCCCTACACCCCGATTCATGGTACTAAAAGGGTGCCCGGCCCTCACACCACGGGCCATGGGTCTGGAGGGGTGTCCGGCTAGGACACCCCGGTTCATGACACTGAAGGGGTGCCCGGCCCTCACACCCCGGGTCATGTGAAAGGGTGCCCGGCCCTCACACCACCAGGTCATGTGAAGGGGTGCCCGGCCCTCACACCCCGATTCATGGCACTGAAATCGAGCCCGGCCCTCACACCCCGGGTCATGGTGCTGGAGGTGTGCCCGGCCTTTACACCCCGTTTCATGGCACTGAAAGGGTGCCCGGCCCTCACACCCCGGTTCATGTCACTGAAGGGGTGCCCGGCCTTCACACCCCGGTTCATGGAACTGAAGGTGCCCGCCCCTCACACACCGGGTCTCGCCCAATTGCTGAAGGGGTGCCCGGCCCTCATACCCAGGGTCATGGTGCTGAAAGGGTGCCCGGCCCTCACACCCCGGGTCATGTCACTATAGAGGTGCTAGGCCCTCACACTCCGGGTCATGTCACTGAAGGGGTACCCGGCCCTCACATCCCGGGTCATGGCACTGATGAGGTGCCCGGGCGTCACACCCCTGGGCATGGCACTGAAGGTGTGCCCGGCCCTCACACCCGTGGACTTAGAGCTAAACGAGTGCCCGGCCTTCACACCCCTGGTCATAGACCTAAACGAGTGCCCGGCCATCACACCCCGGGTCATGGCACTGAAGGAGTGACCGGCCCGCACACTCCGGGTCATAGCACTGAAAGGGTACCCGGCCCACACACCCCGGGTCATGTCATTGAAGGGGTGCCCGGCCCTCACACCCCGGGTCATGTCACTGAACGGGTGCCCGGCCCTCAAACCCCGGGTCATAGCACTGAAGGGGTGCTCGGCCCTCCTACCCCAGGACATGGTGCTGAAGGGGTGCCCGGCCCTCACAACCCGATTCATGGCATTGAAGGGGTGCCCGGCCCTCACACCCCGGGTCATGTGAAGGGGTGCCCGGCCCTCACACCCCGGTTCACAGCACTGTAGGGTTGCCCGGCCTTCACACCCCATTTCATGGCACTGAAGATGTGCCCGGCCCTCACACCCCTGGTTATAGACCTAAACTGGTGCCCGGCCCTCACACCCCGGGTCATGGCACTGAAAGGGCACCCGGCAAACACACACCTGGCCATGCACTGAAGGTGTGCCCGGCCCTCACACCCCGGGTCATGGCACTGATGAGGTGCCCGGCCCTCACACCCCTGGACATGTACCTAAAGTGGTGCCCGGCCCTACACCCCGGGTCATGTGAAGGGGTGCCCGGCCCTCACACCCCGGGTCATGTCAGTGAAGGGGTGCCTGGCCCTCACACTCCTGGTCATGTCACTGAAGGGGTGCCCGGCCTCACAGCCCGGGTCATGGCACTGTTGAGGTGCCTGCCTCACACCCCTGGTCATGTACCTAAAGTGGTGCCTGGCCCTACACCCCGATTCATGCTGGTAACTGGGTGCCCGGCCCTCACACCACGGGCCATGGTTCTGAGGGGTGTCCGGCCTCACACCCCGGTCATGGCACTGAAGGTGCTCGCCCTCCTACCATGGTTCTGGAGGGGTGTCCGGCTAGGGACACCCCGGGTCATGGTGCTGGGAAGGTGCCTGGCCCTCACACCCCCGGGTCATGTGAAAGGGTGCCCGGCTCACACCACACGTGGGCCATGGCACTGTTGAGGTGCCCGGCCCTCACACCCCTGGTCATGTACCCAAAGTGGCAGCCTGGCCCTACACCCCTGATCCATGGTACTGTAGCATGCCCGGCCCTCACACCACGGGCCAGGAGGCCCTGAGGTGTCCGGCTAGGACACCCGGTTCATGACACTGAAGGTGCCCGCCCTCACACCCTGGTCATGTGAAAGGGTGCCTGGCCCTCACTCCACCAGGGAAACATGTGAAGGGGTGCCCGGCCTCACACCCTGATTCATGGCACTGGAAATCGAGCCCGGCCTCACACCCCGGTCATGGTGCTGAGGTGTGCCTGGCCTTACACCCCTGTTTCATGGCACTGAAAGGTGCCCGGCCCTCACACCCGGGTTCATGTCACTGAAGGTGCCCGCCTCACACCCCCGGTTCATGGAGTGTCATGTCACTGAAAGGTGCCCGGCCCTCAAACCCCGGGTCATAGCACTGAAGGTGCCCGGCCCTCATACCCTGGATCATGGTGCTGGAGGTGCCGCCACCCCGATTCATGGCACTGAAATCGAGCCGCTCTCACACCCGGGTCATGGCACTGAAAAGGTGCCCGGCCCTCACACCCGGAACCAGCACTGAAGCGGTGCCCGGCCGTCAAACCCAGGCCATGATGCTGGAGGGGTGTCCGGCCCTGACACCCTGGGTCAAAACACTGAAGGGTGCCCTCGTGCCGGCCCTCACACCCGGGCCATGGTGCTGGAGAGATGCCCAGCCCTCACACCCCAGGCCATGGTGCTGATGGGGTGCCCGCCCTCACACCCCGGGCCATGGTGCTGGAGGGGTGCTGACCCTGGTCATGGCACTGTTGAGGTGCCCGGCCCTCACACCCCTGGTCATGTCACTGAAGGGGTGCCCGGCCTTCACACCCCGGTTCATGGAACTGAAGGGGTGCCCGCCTCACGGGTCATGGTGCTGAAGGGGTGCCGGCCCCATACCCAGGGTCATGGTGCTGAAAGGGTGCAGCCCTCACCCCGGGTCATGTCACTATAGGGTGCTAGGCCCTCACTCAGGTCATGTCACTGAAGGGGTACCCGGCCCTCACATCCCGGGTCATGGCACTGATGAGGTGCCCGGGCGTCACACCCTGGGCATGGCACTGGTGCCCGGCCCTCCCGTGGCTTAGAGCTAAGCAGGTGCCCGGCCTCACACCCTGGTCATAGACCTAAACAGGTGCCAGCCATCACACCCCAGTCATGGCACTGAAGGAGTGACCGGCCCTCACCTCCGGGTCATAGCACTGAAAGGGTACCCGGCCCACACACCCCTGGTCATGTCATTGAGGGTGCCCGGCCCTCACCCCGGGTCATGTCACTGAACAGGTGCCAGCCCTCACACCCCGGGTCATAGCACTGAAGGGTGCTCGGCCTCCTGCCCCAGGACATGGTGCTGAAGGGTGCCGGCCCTCACAACCCGATTCATGGCATTGAAGGGTGCCCGGCCCTCACCCAGGTCATGTGAAGGGTGCGGCCTTCACACCCGGTTCACAGCACTGTGGGTTGCCCGGCCTTCACCCCATTTCATGGCACTGATGGTGTGCCTGGCCCTCCACACCTGGTTATAGACTAAACTGGTGCCCGGCCCTCACACCCTGGTTATAGACCTAAACTGGTGCCCGGCACTCCCGGGTCATGGCACTGAAAGGGCACCCGGCAAACACACCTGGCCATGCACTGAAGGTGTGCCCGGCCCTCACACCCGGGTCATGGCACTGATGAGGTGCCCGGCCTCACACCCCTGGACATGTACCTAAAGTGGTGCCCGCCTACACCCCGGGTCATGTGAAGGGTGCCCAGCCCTCACACCCCGGTCATGTCAGTGAAGGGTGCCCGGCCCTCCACCCTGGTCATGTCAGTGAAGGGTGCCCGGCCCTCAGCCCAGGTCATGGCACTGTTGAGGTGCCCGGCCCTCACACCCCTGGTCATGTACCTAAGTGGTGCCCGCCCACCACCCGATTCATGGTATTAAAGGGTGCCGGCCCTCACACCACGGGCCATGGTTCTGGAGGGGTGCCCGGACTTCACACCCCGGGTCATGGCACTGAAGGGGTGCCCGGCCGTCACACCCCTAGCCATGGCACTGAAGATGTGCCCGGCCCTCACACCCCTGGTTATAGACCTAAGCGGGTGCCCGGCCCTCACACCCCGGGTCATGGCACTGAAAGGGTACCCGGCAAACACACCCCTGGCCATGGCACTGAAGGTGTGCGTGGCCCTCACACCCCGGGTCATGGCACTGATGAGGTGCCCGGCCCTCACACCCCTGGTCATGCACCTAAAGTGGTGCCCGGCCATACACCCCGGGTCATGTGAAGGGGTGTCCGGCCCTCACACCCCGGGTCATGTCACTGAAGGGGTGCCCGGCCGTCATCACCCCTGGCCATGGCACTGAAGGTGTGCCCGGCCCTCACACTCCTGGTTATAGACCTAAACGGGTGCCCGGCCCTCACACCTCGGGTCATGACACTGAAGGGGTGCCCGGCCCTCACACCCGGGGTCATGGCACTGAAGAGGTGCCCGGCCCTCACATCCCTGGTCATGTACCTAAAGTGGTGCCCGGCCCTACACCCCGATTCATGGTACTGAAAGGGTGCCCGGCCCGCACACCACGGGCCATGGTTGTGGAGGGGTGTCCGGCCAGGACACCCCGGTTCATGACACTGAAGGGGTGTCCGGCCCTCACACCCCGGGCCATGGTGCTGGAGGGGTGCCCGGCCCTCACACCCCAGGCCATGGTGCTGGAGGGATGCCCAGCCCTCACATACCGGGTCATGGAGCTGAAGGGGTGCCCGGACATCACACCCCGGGTCATGTCACTGAAGGGGTGCACGGCCCTCACACCCCGGGTCATGGACCTAAAAGGGTGCCCGGCCGTCACACCCCAGGTCATGGAGTTGAATCGGTTCCCGGCCCACACACTTCGGGTCCTGGAGCTGAAAGGGTGCCCGGCCGTCACACCCCCGGTTATGGCACTGAAGCAGTGCCCGGCCGTCACACCCCTGGCCATGGCACTGAAGGTGTGCCCGGCCCTCACACCCCTGGTTATAGACCTAAACGGGTGCCCAGCCCTCACACCCCGGGTCATGGCACTGAAAGGGTACCCGGCAAACACACCACGGGTCATGGTGCTGAAGGGGTGCCCGGGCCTCACACCCCGGGTTATGGCACTGAAGGAGTCACCGGCCCTCACACCCCGGGTCATGGCACTGAAATGGTGCCCGGCCCACACACTCCGGGTCATGTCTTTGAAGGGGTGCCCGGCCCTCACACCCCGGGTCATGTCAGTGAAAGGGTGCCCGGCCCTCACACCCCGGGTCATAGCACTGAAGGGGTGCCCGGCCCTCATACCCCGGGTCATGGTGCTGGAGGGATGCCCGGCCATCACACCCCGATTCATGGAAATAAAATCGAGCCCGGCCCTCACACCCCGTTTCATGGCACTGAAAGGGTACCCGGCAAACACACCCTTGGCCATGGCACTGAAGGGGTGCCAGGCCCTCACACTCCTGGTCATGTCACTGAAGGGGTTCCCGGCCCTCACACAACAGGTCATGGCACTGAAGCGGTGCCCGGCCGTCACACCCATGGACATGGCACTGAAGGGGTGCCCGGCCCTCACACCCCGGGTCCTGTCAGTGAAAGGGTGCCCGGCCCTCACACCCCGAGTCATGGTGCTGGAAGGATGCCCGGCCCTCACACCCCGATTCATGGAACTAAAATCGAGCCCGGCCCTCACACCCCGTTTCATGGCACTGAAGGGGTGCACTGCCCTCACACCCCGTTTCATGGCACTGAAGGGGTGCCCAGCCCTCACACCCCGCTTCATGGCACTGAAAGGGTGCCCGGCCCTCACACCCCGGGACATGTCACTAAAGGGGTGCCTGGCCCTCACACCCCGGGTCATGTCACTGAAGCGGTGCACGGCACTCATACCCCGGGTCATGGACCTAAAGGCGTGCCCGGCAACACACCTGGCCACACTGAAGCCAGCTCATCTTCACACCCCGGGTCATGGCACTGATGAGGTGCCCGGCCCTCACACCCATGGTCATGTACCTAAAGTGGTGCCCGCCCTACACCCCTGGATCATGTGAAGGGTGCCTGGCCCTCACACCTCGGGTCATGGCACTGAAAGGGTACCTGCAACACACCCTGGCCATGGCACTGTAGGGGTGCCAGGCCTCACACTCCTGGTCATGTCACTGAAGGGGTGCCTGGCCTCACACCCCTGGGCCTGCACACAGGTGCCCGCCCTCACACCCCCTGGTCATGTACCCAAAGTGGTGCCTGGCCCTACACCCTGATTCATGGTACTGAAAGGGGTGCCTGGCCTCACACCACGGGCCATGGTTCTGGGAGGGCATCCGGCCAGGACACCCCGGTACATGACACTGAAGGGGTGCCTGGCCCTCACACCACGGGCCATGGTGCTGAGGGGTGCCTGGCCCTCACACCCCTGGCCATGGTGCTGAGGATGCCCAGCCCTCACATACCGGGTCATGGAGCTGAAGGTGCCCGGACATCACACCCCGAGTCATGTCACTGAAGGGGTGCACGGCCCTCACACCCCGGTCAAGTGACCTGCAAAGGGTGCCCGCCCCTCACCCCAGGTCATTGTTGAATCGGCCCCGGCCCTCACACCCCAGGTCATGGCACTACAGGTGCCCGGCCGCCACACCCCTGACATGGCACTGGAAGGTGCCTGGCCCCTCACACCCCTGGTTGCGACTCCAAACGGGTGCCCGGCCTCACACCCCGGGTCATGGTACTGAAAGGGTACCTGGAAAAACACACTCCTGGGTCATGGTGCTGAAGGGTGCCCAGCCCTCACACTCCTGGGTCATGGCACTGAAGGAGCCAATGGGCCCTCACACCCCGGGTCATGGCACTGAAAAGGTGCCCGGCCCACACACTCTGGTCATGTCTTTTGAAGCAGCCCGCCCTCACACCCCGGGTCATGCCAGTGAAAGGGGTGCCCGGCCCTCACACTGGGTCATAGCACTGAAGGTGCCCCGCCCCTCATACCCTGGCTATGTGCTGAGGATGCCCGGCCTCACACCCGATTCATGGAACTAAAAACGAGCCCGGCCTCACACCCTGTTTCATGGCACCAAAGGGGTGCCCCTGCCCTTACGCCCCGGGTCATGCGTCACTGAAGGGGTTCCCGGCCCTCACACCCCAGGTCATGGCACTGAAGTGGTGCCTGGCCGTCACACCCCTGACATAACGGGTGCCCGGCCATCACACCCCGGGTCATGGGGCTGAAGAGGTGGCCGGCCCTCACCGCCGGGTCATGGCACTGAAGGAGTGACCCCTCACACCCCGGTTCATGGCACTGAAGGGGTGCCCGGCCTCACACTCATAGTCATGTCACTGAAGGGTGCCCGGCCCTCACACCCCGGGTCAGCACTGAAGAGGTGCCGGCCTCTCACAACCCTGGTCATGTACCTAAAGTGGTGCCCGGCCCTACACCCCGATTCATGGTACTGAAAGGGGTGCCCGGCCTTCACCACGGGCCATGGTTCTGGAGGTGTCCGCCAGGCACCCCGGTTCATGACACTGAAGTGCCGGCCCTCACACCCGGGCCATGGTGCTGGAGGGGTGCCCGGCCCTCACGCCCCGGCTCATGGCACTGAAGGGTGCCCGGCCCTGACGCCCCTTGTCATGTCACTGAAGGGTGCCCGGCCACCTCCTCCGGGTCATGGCACTGAAGCGGTGAATAGCCCTCACCCCGGGACATGAACCTAAAGGGTGCCCGGCCTCACACCCCAGGTCATGGAGTTGAATCGGTTCGCCCTCACACCATGGGTCATGGAGCTGAGGTGCCCGGCCGTCACACCCCAGGTGGGTGCCCGGACATCACACCTCGGGTCATGTCACTGAAGGGGTGCACGGCCCTCACACCCCGGGTCATGGCACTAAAGGAGTCACCGGCCCTCACACCCCGGGTCATGGCACTGAAAGGGTACCGCAAACACACCCCGTCATGGTGCTGATGCGCGGCCATTATTCCCCGGTCATGGCATCTAAAGGAGCCGCCCAGCCCGCGCCCCGGGTCATGGCACTGATGAGGTGCCCGGCCTCACACCCCTGGCTATCGCGTACTGGGCGGTGCCTGGCCCTACACCCTGATTCATGGTACTGAAAGGGTTTCCGGCCCTCACACCACGGGCCATGGTTCTGGAGGGGTATCCGGCCAGGACACCCCGGTTCATGACACTGAAGGGGTGCCCGGCCCTCACACCACGGGCCATGGTGCTGGAGGGGTGCCCGGCCCTCACACGCCGGGTCATGGCACTGAAGGAGTGACTGGCCCTCACACCCCGGTTCATGGCACTGAAGGGGTGCCCGGCCCTCACACTCATGGTCAGGTCACTGAAGGGGTGCCCGGCCCTCACAGCCCGGGTCATGGCACTGATGAGGTGCCCGGCCCTCACAACCCTGGTCATGTACCTAAAGTGGTGCCCGGCCCTACACCCCGATTCATGGTACTAAAAGGGTGCCCGGCCCTCACACCACGGGCCATGGTTCTGGAGGGCTGTCCGGCGAGGGCACCCCGGGTCATGACACTGAAGGGGTGCCCGGTACTCACACCCCGGGCCATGGTGCTGGAGGGGTGCCCGGCCCTCACACCCCGGGCCATGGTGCTGGAGGGATGCCCAGCCCTCACATACCGGGTAATGGAGCTGAAGGGGTGCCCGGACATCACCCCTCGGGTCATGTCACTGAAGGGGTGCACGGCCCTCACACCCCGGGTCATGGACCTAAACGGGTGCCCGGCCCTCACACCCCGGCACATGGCACTGAAAGGGTACCCGGCAAACACACCCCGGGTCATGGTGCTGAAGGGGTGCCAGGCCCTCACACCCCGGGTCATGGCACTAAAGGAGTCACCGGCCCTCACACCCCGGGTCATGGCACTGATGAGGTGCCCGGCCCTCACACCCCTGGTCATGTACCTAAAGTGGTGCCCGGCCCTACACCCTGATTCATGGTACTGAAAGGGTGCCCGGCCCTCACACCACGGGCCATGGTTCTGGAGGGGTATCCGGCCAGGACACCCCGGTTCATGACACTGAAGGGGTGCCCGGCCCTCACACCCCGGGCCATGGCGCTGGAGGGGTGCCCAGCCCTCACACCGGGCCATGGTGCTGGAGATGCCCAGCCCTATACCGGGTCATGGAGCTGGTGCCCGGACATCCAGTCGTCACTGAAGGTTGCACAGCCCTCACCGGGTCATGGACCTAAAGGTGCCCGCCCTCACCCAGGTCATTGAGTTGAATCGGTTCCCGGCCCTCACACCCCAGGTCATGGCACTGAAGCGTGCCCGGCACACCCTGACGCCACTGAAGGTGTGCCGGCCCTCACACCCCTGGTTATAGACCTAAACAGGTGCCCGGCCCTCACACCCGGTCATGACTGAGGTACCGGAAAACACACCCCGGTCAGTGCTGAAGGGGTGCCAAGCCCTCACACCGGTCATGGCTAAAGGAGTCACCGGCCCCTTCCCCGGTTCATGGCACTGAAAGGTGCCCGGCCCACACACTCGGGTCATGTCTTTGAAGGTGCCCGGCCCTCACCACCCGGTTCATGTCAGTAAAAGGGTGCCCGACCTCACACCCCGGTGATAGCACTAAAGGGTGCCCAGCCTCTTACCCCGGGTCATGGTGCTGGAGGGATGCCCGGCCCTCACACCCGATTCATGGAACTAAATCGATCCCGGCCCCACACCCCGTTTCATGGCACTGGGGTGCCCTGCCCTACGCCCCGGGTCATGTCACTGAAGGGGATCCCGGCCCTCACACCCCAGGTCATGGCACTGAAGGGTGCCCGGCCGTCACACCCCTGGACATGGCACTGAAGGTGTGCCCGGCCCTCACACCCTTTGTCATAGACTCAAACGTGCCCGGCCATCACACCCCGGGTCATAGCACTGAAGGGGTGCTGGCCTCATACCCCAGGTCATGGTGCTGGAGGATGCCTGGCCCTCACACCCCGATTCATGGCACTGAAATCGAGGCGGCCCCTCCACCCCCAGGTCATGGTACTGAAGGGGTGCCAGGCCCTCACACCCTGGTCATGAAGGGGTGCGCGGCCCTCACACCCCGGTCATGTGAAGGGTGCGCGGCCTCACACCCCGGTTCACAGCACTGTAGGATTGCCCGCCTTCACACCCCATTTCATGGCACTGAAATAGTGCCCGGACTTCACACCCCGGGGTCATGGCACTGAAGGGGTGCCTGGCCGTCACACCCCCAGCCATGGCACTATGTGCCCGGCCTCACACCCCTGGTTATAGACCCAACGGGGTGCCCGGCCCTCACACCCTGGTCATGGCACTGAAAGGGTGTCCAGCAAACACACCCCGGCCATGGCACTGAAGGTGTGCG
>NW_024738537.1:0-17660 GCF_018991925.1 Homarus americanus
GTGGGGAAAAAAGATACTTAAGATACTTAAAATGAAAACACTCTTTGATACTTAAATTAGGACAAAATAAACGGACATAAAGATTTAACTATGAGCGGTGGATATTACGACATGTACCGGCTATTAATACAGAGGCGCTATTTAGCCGTGAAGTTCTCTCAGAAAACCAACAAGACAATATGTGGTCACGTAAAAATTTCAGGTTAATTTTTAACACCATCCGTCATTTTAAACCTTGGCACCTGTAGATTAAGAAAATATATGGTGATATTTTTTCTGATGGGATAAAGGTCGTATTTGTCCAGAGAAGTAAGAGAGGAAAAAAAATCACTTGAGAGGCATAACGCACAGAGTGTCTAAGGTGATAAAAGATCATATACTACCATTTGGGTTTTCAAATTAAGTTCATTACATAAAATATCAAACTCATAAAGATTTCAAAAGAACAGAACACCATGAGCTCTCTACAGCTATTGTCAGCTGTCAATATGCTGATGTACAGAAGCTACACAATGTTATTGGTGACTGTAATCCCAGGAAAATGATGCTCTTATAAACTTGGTAACTGGAGCTGTAATGCCAGAAAATGCCAAATATGACAATCTATGTGCATATGAAGTTGGAAGACAAAATTATGAAAATTTTGTCAAGGAACGTATTGTTGGTCCATTGAGCATCTGGGAAAAGCTGTCCAAGGTTAATCTACTGTCGTGGAAAGCAGCAAATAAGACTTCAACCATCAAATTGCTATCACAAGTTATAGAACTTAAGCAGGACATACAGTATATGCATCACAGAAGGGCAGCACTGTACATATCAAGTCACCAGACACTGATGTATTTGGCATATTAAAGCAGCCTCAACTTGGAGAAAATACAAGTATGATAACAGGAACTGGTGAGCGACGACACATTGGGTAGAGAGCCTTACAGGTTTCCATGCCTTCACAGGATCTGACTGCATTGGAAAATTTGTTGGCAAAGGAAAGAAAGCATGTTGGAGCACTTTGAAGAAATCTAACACAAAAGTCCTAGATGCATTCAAGATGCTGAGTAGACCAAATGCCCTCCAGCAGATATGTATAGTTGTGTTCTGACCTCACTCAGTTGTGTTCTGACCTCACTCAGTTGTGTTCTGACCTCACTAGGGGAAAGGTCACGGCAGGGTTAGCTCCTGAGGGATAATTATCAGATATGGCCAGTGATATGTGCGGTCTTGGGTATGAGAGTTTGTTGACCAAACTGGAGTGGTCCACTGAAGAATTGGCGAGGGCCAAGTTAGAAATTGAGAGGGCCACGTTGGAGAACCTGAAATTAAGGAAAGAACTGGCGAAGTTAAAAGGAGAGGCTGGACGAGTAAAGCCAGTGTCTGACGAAAAATCAAACGAGTGGAAAGTCGTGAGTAGTGGGAGGATCAAGCTGGTGGTCAAGAAGCACTCAAAGGAAACGACAACAACGACAACAACAGCTAAGTGTACCAACCCGTTCAGTCCCTTGATAGACGAATTGGACGTTAGTACAGTCAGGGGCAGGGATGACAAGGAAGGTATAAAAACTTTAATTGTTGGTGACTCACAGGTAAGGTACATGGACAGGGCCTTTTGTGGTAAAAACAAAAATAGGATGAGGGTGTGTTTGCCAGGAGCTGGGGTGGGGGATATAGTTGACAGGATGGACAATATCTTGTCTGGTAATGGGAACAAACCCATTATCTGCCTCAGTGCAGGAGGCAATGATATTGGCCGGTGTAGGAGCGAGGAACTTCTTGATAAGTTCAAGGCAGCCATAGATCGTATTAGGACTAAGGGAGGGATCCCTATCATATGCCGTGTCCTGCCTAGAAGGAGAGTTGGCAGTGAATGGTTGTCAAGGGCAGTTGGTGTTAACGACAGTCTTGACAGATATTGCAAGTCAATATCAGTCCCATTCATTGACAACTGGGACAACTTCTATGGCAGAAGGGACCTTTATGCTAGGGATGGGGTGCACCTGTCTAAGGATAGAGTAGCAACCCTGGCTGGGGCTCTAGAGGGGGCAGTTCAAAAGATATCGAAGTCTTTAAACTGCTAAGAGAACATAGGAGCACGGGGGTGGAGGAGACTGCAGTGGGAGCGGGTAAACAAGGCGAAAGATTACAGGGAAATAGTGTTAGGAAGGATGACAAAACTAAATTAGACAGGGAGTTTAAAACTAAACGCGGTAAGGGAAGGACTCAGAACACGACTAACTTAAATGTATACTACGCGAACAGTAGAAGTATGAGAAACAAAATGGATGATATTAAGGCCTTGGTATGTACCGAAGAAATCCATATAATTGCATTCACTGAAACATGGATCAACCTAGACACACGTGAATTACCAGTCGAATACCAAATTGTGGGTTACAAACTGTTCCATACCGATAGGCAGACCAGGAAAGGAGGCGGAGTAGCAATCTATGTTAGGGATAATCTGAAGTGTGAAATAAATAAGGAAATAAAAACTGAGAGGAATACAGAAACAATTTGGATAGAATTAAGCGACGGTCGGGAAAAATTAATCACAGGGGTAATATATAGACCCCCTAATCTTGATAGCGTCAATGAGCGACTTATCTGGGATGAAATGCGCAGGGCTTCCATACACAACAAAGTTTGTATAGTAGGCGACTTTAACCTTGGCCAAATAGATTGGACTGTCCTTACGGGTAACTCAGAATCAGAGGATTTTCTCGAGACAATCCAGGACTGTTTCCTAAGTCAACATATAACCGAACCCACACGGGGTAATAATATACTGGATTTAGTTCTGACGAACAGAGAAAACCTCATTAGCAATGTCGAGGTAGGGAACGAACTTGCAAACAGCGATCACAAAGAAATTCGATTCCAGTTAGATTTTCAGGGCAGACGTAAGGAAAATTCCACTAAAGTATCAGATTTCAGAAGGGCAAACTTTGACAGTTTAAAGAGGCAGCTGAGAGAGGGGGTGTCGCGCTTGGCCGTGAACCTGACAGATGACACCCACCTGATAACGAGATCTGAGATTGCCGAGTTCCACGATAATTTAAATAGTGAGTTACTTAATGCACAAAGGCAGAACATACCATACAAAAAACTCAGATCAGACAACAATGACCCTAAATGGATAAATAATTATTTTTATAGAACATCATTGGCCAAAGGAAGGCTATAGGTAAAAGGATAAATCGTGGCGAAATTCACCTCCGGGACTATTATAGGGTATTGGCGAGTAGAGTTAAAACCGAGATAAGGAAAGCAAAGAGGAATAATGAGGTAAGGATAACAAGGGAGGCGAAGACAAACTCCAAAGGATTCTACCAAATGTATCAAACTAAAACACGAGAAAAGATTGGACCAATACGGTCAGACTCCGGCGAGCTCACTGATAACGACGGAGAAATGAGCAATAATTTGAATAAATATTTGAGCAATAATTTGAATAAATATTTTTCAACAGTTTTCACCACTGAAAATTTAAACATGATACCCGAGGCACCGACTCTTTTCAGAGATAGTGAAGAAAACAAATTAAGCGAGATAGTAGTGACTAGTAACGATGTTAGTAAGCAAATAGACAAACTAAAGCCTAATAAGTCACCTGGTCCCAATGAGATATTTGCCAGAGTATTAAAGGAATGTAAGGAAGAGCTTAGTATGCCCTTAGCAAAGTTGTTTAACATGTCCTTAAAAACAGGTGTAGTACCAGAATCCTGGAGGATAGCGAATGTAATACTGATTTTCAAGAAGGGGGATAGATCACTATCCTCTAACTACCGCCCAATCAGTCTAACATCAATAGTAGGTAAATTACTGGAAGTAATCATTTCAAACTCTATTCGAAATCACCTGGAGAAGCACCGATTGATCAATGATTCCCAGCATGGCTTCACAAGCGGACGTTCTTGCCTAAGTAATCTATTAACATTCTTTTCATCAGTTTTCGAATCAGTGGACGAGGGGCACAATTATGATGTGGTATATCTCGACTTTAGCAAAGCCTTCGACAGAGTCCCCCACGAAAGACTAATTAGAAAGGTAGAAGCTCATGGCATCAAATTAGGGGCGATTACAGGACAGGAAACAGCGAGTGAGCATTAACGACTAAGTCCCATTGGAGCAACGTCACAAGTGGAGTTCCCCAAGGCTCAGTACTTGACCATTATTGTTTATTATATACATAAACGACATAGATATCGGCATGCACAGCAACATAAGTAAATTTGCTGATGACACTAATATAGGACGTGTTATCAAATCTGACGAGGACTCGGCAAAACTACAGGAAGATCTAAACAAATTTTTCCAATGGTCTGAAAAATGGCAGATGAAATTCAATGTCGACAAATGTAAAGTACTCAGTATAGGAGATGTAAACAGGGAAACCAGATACCAGATGAACAACGATGCCATAGAGAAATCCGACTGCGAGAGAGATTTAGGAGTAATGATAAGTAGGAACCTTAAGCCAAGTAAACAATGTGTTTTTGCTCGTAACAAGGCTAATAAAGTACTTGGGTTCATACAAAGGAGTGTTAGTTACAAGACTAGCGAGGTCATCCTAAAACTGTATCTTGCTCTTGTGAGACCACACCTGGATTACGCAGTTCAGTTCTGGTCACCTTATTACAGAATGGATATAGAATCCTGGGAAAGAATTCAGAGGAGAATGACAAGACTAATCCCGGGCATTAGGAACCTTGAGTATAGAGACAGGTTAAAGCATCTTAATTTGCACTCCCTCGAGAGACGTACAGCGAGGGGCGACCTGATAGAGGTGTATAAGTGGAAGACAGGGCTAAACAAAGGGGACATTACAAAGGTACTCAAATTATCCAACCAGGAGCGAACTCGTAACAATGGTTTTAAATTACACAAATTTAGATTTAGGCGTGAAATAGGTAAACACTGGTTTGGAAACAGAGTAGTGGATGAATGTAACAAGTTACCAAATATCATCATTAACTCGAATACGCTGAATTGCTTCAAACATAGGTTGGATGCTCATATGAGCAATAGGGGTTGGGTGTAAACGGGACTGCCCAGTATGGGCCAATAGGCCCGCTGCAGTTTCCTCCATTCTTATGTTCTTATGTTCTTATGTTATTGGTCTAGAGGAATTTGTATTTAAGCTCTACTGTCCACGAATGACTTTCACTAAACTGTCAAAACTTAGATGGCATCTCTTCAAGATAACGCAGGCAGAAGCTGGAGAACTACCAGCGACTGCAGCAACTCTAAAGTATCATATTTTGAGAGGAAGGTATCAAGCTCTTCTGTGGTCTTGTGATGCAGACAGTGAAATGCTTTCACAATTAGAGCATGGCTGGAAGATTGACAATGACTGTTTCATACTAGTAATATCAGACCAACCACCAGCTCCAGAAGCAATCACAGAACTTGTTAAATGTGGATGTGGCGTCAGGAAATGTGGATCATTGTCATGTTCATACAGAAAGAATCAGAAAGAATAGCACGACATGCACCGAGATGTGTAACTGTCAAGTCGATGATGAGAAATGGCTAAACAAGGTGAAGGAATCTGTTGTACACAGAAGACTCTGATGACGAGGACTGAAGCAATGTCGTAAATAATAACTTGTGACTTGTATACACATGATGTATAACACTACAAACTTTTAATAAATATAAAACGGTGGTTCTAAGCTTTTCAGATAATGGTAATAAGTATATGTTTAATTTCCAGTATTTGTCTTTAGCAATTAATTTTACTTACTGCAATCTCTTCTTTGCCAGAGACAGGCTGGCATATATGAGCAGCCATGTTTGTAACACACTTAAGATATTATAACAGCATTCATAATATATTACGTTAAATTGTAATGATATAATACTTCATGTTCATAGGTTATTAGTCATGTTTTAAGTTACTTAGGAGTTAATGGTAATACGTCTGTGGTTCATTACGCCGCTCTTTGATAAAACTTCTTTAATGGCATAAAACTTATAATAAACCGTTCAGAAAAAATTACACCACAGTTCCTTAACATAGTTTATAAGGATTATTACGATGTATGGTGTCAAAAATTAACATGAAATTTTTACGGGATTACTTAAGCTCCTACACTAAAACCTGCCGACCTAACCTAACCTTTTTTACCCACCTCCACCTACTTACCTAACCTGACATAATCTAACCAAACCTGACATAATCTAAACTAACCTGACATTATCTAACCTAACCTGATATAATCTAACCTAACCTGACATAATCTAACCTAACCTGACGTAATCTAACCTAACCTGACATAATCGAACCTAACCTGACATAATCGAACCTAACCTCCCCGTCTGACATAAGCTAACCTAATCAAACCTAACTTTCCCACCTACCGACCGTAACCTATCTACTTATTACCTACCTAACCTAACTTAACTTAATCCAACCTGACGTAATCTAACCTAACCTATTGAAACTTAACTTAAGCACCTACCTCATCTAACACCACTTTGTAATCTCTTTGCACTACTGCTCACAGGATGAGTATGGGGGGCACAATAAACTAGCCTCTAACTGGCAAAATTAACAAAACTAACCTAACCTAACCCAACCTGACTTTACCTAACATGATCTGATCTATCCAACTTAAACACCTTAGAATATATAATAAAGCCGCTAGGTTAATTTAGGCTAAATATGGTTGATTCATATTTCGTTTTGACAGAAATTCCCGGCAAAATAACGTATCTATATTGAGAACCACCGCCATGTTGGTTCCACGTTAACAAGACACGGATACACTACAGAATAACCCGCGTTCGTTTAACCTCAATTACTACAGTTTACTTTATAATCTACTTCACAATCTTCACTACATCTCACTTCACAATCTTCACTACATCTCACTTCACAATCTTCACTACATCTCACTCCACAATCTTCACTACATCTCACTTCACAATCTTCACTACATCTCACTTCACAATCTTCACTACATCTCACTTCACAATCTTTACCACATCTTACTTCACAATCTTTACCACTTCTTACTTCACAATCTTCACTACATCTCACTTCACAATCTTCACTACATCTCACTTCATAATCTTCACCACATCTCACTTCACAATCTTCACTACATCTCACTTCACAATCTTCACTACATCTCACTTCACAATCTTCACTACATCTCACTTCACAATCTTTACCACATCTTACTTCACAATCTTTACCACTTCTTACTTCACAATCTTCACTACATCTCACTTCACATCTCACTTCTCACTTCACAATCTTCACTACATCTCACTTCACAATCTTCACTACATCTCACTTCACAATCTTCACTACATCTCACTTCACAATCTTCACTACATCTCACTTCACAATCTTCACTACATCTCACTTCACAATCTTCACGACATCTCACTTCACAATCTTCACTACATCTCACTTCACAATCTTCACTACATCTCACTTCACAATCTTCACTACATCTCACTTCACAATCTTCACTATATCTCACTTCACAATCTTTACTACATCCCACTTCAAAATCTTCACTACATCTCACTTCACAATCTTCACTACATCTCACTTCATAATCTTCACTACATCTCACTTCACAATCTTCACTACATCTCGCTTCACAATCTTCACTACATCTCACTTCACAATCTTCACTACACCTCACTTCACAATCTTCACTACATCTCACTTTACAATCTTCACTACATCTCACTTCACAATCTTCACTACATTTCACTTCACAATCTTCACGACATCTCACTTCATAATCTTCACTACATCTCACTACATCTCACTTCACAATCTTCACTACATCTCACTTCACAATCTTCACTATACCTCACTTCACAATCTTCACTACATCTCACTTCACAATCTTCACTACATCTCACTTCACAATCTTTACCACATCTCACTTCACAATCTTCACTACATCTCACTTCACAATCTTCACTACATCTCACTTCACAATCTTCACTACATCTCATTTCACAATCTTCACGACATCTCACTTCATAATCGTCACTACATCTCACTTCACAATCTTCACTACATCTCACTTCACAATCTTCACTACATCTCACTTCACAATCTTCACTACATCTCACTTCACAATCTTCACTACATCTCACTTCACAATCTTTACTACATCTTACTTCACAATCTTCACTACATCTCACTTCACAATCTTCACTACATCTCACTTCACAATCTTCACTACATCTCACTTCACAATCTTCACTATATCTCACTTCACAATCTTCACTACATCTCACTTCACAATCTTCACTGCATCTCACTTCAGAATCTTCACTACATCCCACTTCACAATCTTCACTACATCTCACTTCACAATCTTCACTACATCTCACTTCACAATCTTCCTACATCTCCTTCGCAATCTTCCACTACATCTCATTTCACAATCTTTATCTCCTTCACAATTTCTACATCTCACTTCACAATCTTCACTGTCTCACTTCACAATCTTCACTACATCTCACTTCACAATCTTCACCACATCTCTTCACAATCTTACTACATCTCACTTCACAATCTTCTACATCTCCTTCACAATCTTCACTACATCTCACTTCACAATCTTCACCCATCTCCTTCTAATCTTCCCACATCTCACTTCACAATCTTCACACATCTCCACTTCACAATCTTCACTACATCTCCTTCACAATTTTTCACTACATCTCACTTCATAATCTTCTTTACATCTCACACTTCACAATCTTCCTTACATCTCACTTCACAATCTTCACTACATCTCACTTCACAATCTTCACTACATCTCACTTCACAATCTTCACTACATCTCACTTCACAATCTTAACTACATCCCACTTCACAATCTTCACTACATCTCACTTCACAATCTTCACTACATCTCACTTCACAATCTTCACTACATCTCCCTTCACAATCTTCACCACATCTCACTTCACAATCTTCACTACATCTCACTTCACAATCTTCACCACATCTCACTTCACAGTCTTCACTACATCTCACTTCACAGTCTTCACTACATCTCACTTCACAATCTTCACTACATCTCACTTCACAATCTTCACTACATCTCACTTCACAATCTTCACTACATCTCACTTCACAATCTTCACTATATCTCACTTCACAATCTTCACTACATCTCACTTCACAATCTTCACTACATCTCATTTAACAATCTTCACCACATCTCACTTCACAATCTTCACTACATCTCACTTCACAATCTTCACTACACCTCACTTCACAATCTTCACTACATCTCACTTCACAATCTTCACTAACACCATCCTTCATTACTACATATAACAACATCCATCATCACTACTTATAACACCATCCATCATCATCACTACATATAACACTATCCATCATCACTACATATAACACGATCCATCATCACTACATATAACACCATCCACCATCACTACATATAGAACCATCCATCACGACATATAACACCATCCAACATCACTACATATAACACCAACCATCATCACTACATATAACATCATCCATCATCACTACATATAACTCCATCCATCATCACTACATATGACACCATCCAGCATCACTACATATAACACCACCATCATCACTACATATAACATCATGCATCATCACTACATATAACACCATCCATCATCACTACATATAAAACCACCTATCATCACTACATATAATATCATCCATCATCACTACATATAACACCATCCAACATCACTACATATAACACCACCCATCATCACTACATATAACATCATCCATCATCACTACATATAACTCTATCCATCATCACTACATATAACACCATCCAGCATCACTACATATAACACCAACCATCATCACTACATATAACATCATGCATCATCACTACATATAACACCATCCATCATCACTACATATAAAACCATCCTATCATCACTACATATAACATCATCCATCATCACTACATATAACACCATCCATCACTACATATAGAACCATCCTATCATCACTACATATAATATCATCCATCATCACTACATATAACACCATCCAACATCACTACATATAACACCACCCATCATCACTACATATAACATCATCCATCATCACTACATATAACTCTATCCATCATCACTACATATAACACCATCCAGCATCACTACATATAACACCAACCATCATCACTACATATATCATCATGCATCATCACTATATATAACACCATCCATCATCACTACATATATTACCCTCCTATCATCACTACATATAACACCATCCATCATTACTACATATAACGCCATCCTTCATCACTACATATAACACCATCCATCATCACTACATATTATAACACCATCCATCATCTCTACAAACACCAGTCCTCAACACTATAGTGATAAACAGAGCTTCATTTTGTTGTCAATTTCTTTAAATTCCAACCTTATTAAACCGTAATTCTTTCTGTATGGTCAAATTTTGATTTGACCTCAGTGAGAGAGCTGTTAGTGTCAGTAAATCACAATGGTGTTCCGACGCACTGTAACAAAAGTTTCAAAGGTTGAGGTGAAGCCTTGCCAGGTGAAGGAGAAGGGCCCCCGATCTAACAAACTGCAGACCACAAAGCACACTAAACCTCAAAACAACAAGAAGAAGAAGGAAACTACCACTTTCTGCCATGTACAAAAGGACCAGTACCTGCCATGGGGAGACTACATCTTCACTGGGAAAAAGACAAAGAACAACAAGAAGCGTTGACCCAACATTTCTGATATTTAAAAATAATAAAAAACATATTAATTGATTTTGTTTGTATTATTTATGCTTTTATTATTTTCAACTGTAAACGTGCTGTTTTTGGGAATATACTTTGAGTTACATAATATTTAGGTACAGCAGTTTATTTCACTGTATCTCCTTGTGTGAGTGTGTGGGTAGTGTGTGGATAGTGTGTGGGTACTATGGGTGTGTGGGCATTATGGAGAACTAGTCATGGCTAACTGTGACCCTATATACGGGTTACATCGGCCTCAACGCCCTTGTCTCAGCGCTATCTCATTTATCCAAATTTCACATATTTGAAAGTATTAGATAACCAAAATATCTGGAAAATATTTAGTTAAAAATACAAATAATAAAACAAAATCGAAAACAGAAAGAAAAAACAATACCAGTGAAAGTGGAAATAAGGAGGAGGCAGAGCAGACGATACACAGGAAGGCAGTAATCATCATCCCCGTGTGAACCAGCCAGAGAAGAACTCCTTCGCCTCACCGTCCACCCATATACGATCAGCTGAGTGAAGTTGCCTCGTGTTGCAGTAAACTTTATCTGTAAAAGGACAATTTACTTTTACTTTTATTGTTTATCTTACTGTTTATAACTGTTTATTTTCTCTTACATAATGTACACTAAGTATGGGAGTGTACAGTAAGTTATACCGGATGGCAACAAATTCACATTCGTCTTGCAAATATTAAAACATTACCCTAACAACAGTATTGTATAACAACACGAGCTAAAGTGATGTGTAAAAAGGTGGGTTGCAAAAAAAGAAATATTATTCTTTTAAGTCTTTTTCAGTTTGTTCAGTGTTAACAACATTATAGGTCATATTTCATGCAGTATGCACAGTCACCCAGCACTACACCTTCCTCATCCACCCCTACACCTTCCTCACCCATCACTACACCTTCCTCATCCACCCCTCCACCTTCCTCACCCAGCGCTACACCTTCCTCATCCACCACTACACATTCCTCATCCACCACTACACCTTCCTCACCTAGCACTACACCTTCCTCACCCACCTCTACACCTTCCTCACGCAGCACTACACCTTCCTCACGCAGCACTACACCTTCCTCATTCACCCCTACACCTTCCTCACGCAGCACTACACCTTCCTCACCCAACCTTCCCCCTTCCTCACCAGCGCTACACCTTCCATATCCCCCACTACCGTCCCTCATCCCACCACTACACCCCATTTCCCTCACCAGCCCCACTACACCTTCCTCACCCACCTCTACACCTTCTCATTCACCCCTACACCTTCCTCACCCACCACTACACCTTCCTCATCCACCCCTACACCTTCCTCACCCACCCCTACACCTTCCTCATCCACCACTACACCTTCCTCACCCAGCACTACACCTTCCTCACCCAGCACTACACCTTCCTCATCCACCCCTTCACCTTCCTCACCCAGCACTACACCTTCCTCATCCACCCCTACACCTTCCTCACCCAGCACTACACCTTCCTCATCCACCCCTCCACCTTCCTCACCCAGCACTACACCTTCCTCACCCAGCACTACACCTTCCTCACCCACCTCTACACCTTCCTCACGCAGCACTACACCTTCCTCACGCAGCACTACACCTTCATCATCCACCCCTACACCTTGCCTCAGCCACCACCACACCTCAGCCCTCATAACACTAGTACACTGTGTAGGCGTGTGAGAGGATCACTTCCTATACAAGAGCCCAGTGTAAATTTATCTAAGCAATCAAACTTTCTCTCTCATCCTGTGTTCACTATAAGTTTTGTATGCATATTAAGAGCTTGAATCCTTATATTTTCAAACTCTATCTTAAACATGAAGCTTACTTAACAGCTTGTGGTTATACCCAGGCAGAATTTCAAGAGAATAACTGTATATAAGCACTTAGTGTCTCCGGGGTGGTTAGAATATGTTTTTCATACTGGAAAAATATGCAGCTTTCAGGGCCTTACCATTTTTATTATGAGTAGCAATAAACATTAGATGTGGTGTTTGCAGTCAAATGGGTTTAAGTCCTAATAGGCCCGAGTCTAACCTAACCACAGTGCTAGTATACAGGTTAAGTTGAGCTAGGTTATGTTGGCATTAATTAGAACTTAGGACCCAGGCGACCAGTGGATGTTGATGCGCTAACCTCAAAGATTTTTTTAATAATCAGGCGTCCCTCAGTTCAACCTTCTATTAAATATTAGTGTTTACATGTGGAATTATTTAATACAGTTTGACAGTTTCTTTATCGGCAACAAGAGTAGTGAATAAAATATACGAGAAACGAAAAACAAAATAAAGTAGAAAAAAATAGATAAAAGGAAAATATAATTCCATTCCATCACAGACAATCACGGCCCCTCTCTCCCATTCACCTCTTCCATATTGACTACTAAAGGTATCATCATGACTCATAACACACACACACACACACACACACACACACACACACACTCATGATCCAGATCTGTCCCTCATTTATGCAGACTCTTGCCTCTATCCGCAGCTCCATTAGTCCCTCCTCCACCATCACAAGGGGAAGTGTTGCCCAATATTACCCGCGAGGAAGGAAGGAACCAGAGAGAGATTTTCTCCTGGGGTACAGAATGAATTTTTAGTCTTTTTCAAGTTTTACGGAAGAGAGGATAAGGAAGAAAACTGGTTCTAAATATGTGGTGGACAGTGGAACAAGCTTAACAACTTTGTAGTAAGTGCGGGAACTCTGGAAAGTTTCAAAAAGAGGCTAGATAGATTCATGGATGATAGAGAGTGGTAGTAACTCTCGACAGGAGCTGCCATGCATAGGCCAACCGGCCTATTGCAGACTCCTTATTTTCTTATGTTCTTATGTTCTTATCTATCTATCTATCTATCTATCTACTGTATCTATCTATCTATCTACTGTATTTATCTATTTATATCTATTTTATTAACTCACCTGTACCATTAATCATCAGTTTATTTATCTTAATCTTCTTCCCATTTTGATTTATTCCTCTTAACAATGTATGTATCTACACCCACAAACATACCTACTATCCACGCCCCACACCCACAAACAAACCTACTATCCACGCCCCACACCCACAAACATACCTACTATCCACGCCCTACACCCACAAACAAACCTACTATCCCTTTCACACCTGAGGCAAGCCTACTATCCACGCCCTACACCTGAAGCAAACCTACTATCCACTCCCAAACACCCACAAACAAACCTACTATCCACTCCCTACACCCACAAACAAACCTACTATCCACGCCCTACACCCACAAACAAACCTACTATCCACTCCCTACACCCACAAACATACCTACTATCCACGTCCTACACCCACAAACATGCCTACTATCCACGCTCTACACCCACAAACATACCTACTATCCACGCTCTACACCCACAAACACACCTACTATCCACGCCCCACACCCACAAACAAACCTACTATCCACGCCCTACACCCACAAACAAACCTACTATCCACGCCCTACACCCACAAACAAACCTACTATCCACGCTCTACACCCACAAACAAACCTACTATCCACGCCCCACACCCACAAACAAACCTACTATCCACTCCCTACACCCACAAACATACCTACTATCCACTCCCTACACCCACAAATAAACCTACTATCCACGCTCTACACCCACAAACACACACTACCCACCACCTACACCACAATAGAGTAAAGGAGGAATACAGAGTGTACCTACTCAGGGTAGCCATACCACTCTGGGTGGTTGATCCTTAGTGCAGCAGGAAAGAGAAAAATTATAAGTGGGTCATTCTATTCCTCGTGTGATGGATGGATGGATGGATGGATGGGAGACTGAATGGGAGTATAGATGGGTAGATGGGGGACTGAATGGGAGGAGAGATGGGTAGATGGATGACTAAATGGGAGGAGAGATGGGTAGGTGGGTGAATCGGTGGATGGATAAACAGCTAACTGGATGAATGGACATATGGACTTGGATGGCATATTTGGATGTAAGACCCTATGATATGAAGAACATTTTGGACGTATAAACCCATGACAATTAACACCATTTTGGATTTACATCACAGGAAACAGGTAAAACATTTCTGTGATCGTTCTTCAATAATTCCATACGCCAACCTTACCTGCATTTATCTCGATTTCAGTGTAAAATTTTAGTGTTAATTTCAGCATCGGAATCAATCAATCAATCAATCTCTCTCTCTCTCTCTCTCAAGATGGAAATTTCATGACGTAAAATCCGATGAAAACTCGACCCTGTTTATACGTGTTGCTTCGAGGTTTTGTTTTCACGTTAACCTCATGTTTCGTTTCGATAAATGACACATATCACAGGAGGTGAACTACAAACTGAACTTTGACCTGGCACCGACGACCGACCGACGGAAGATGGGGCTTCGGGTTTAGTCGTATCCCATTTGAGAGTTTTATGAATGTGAAGCCCCGAATTAGTCAACAAACCCAACAGCTCAATTTGGATTCGAACTTGTGCATCTTGTTCTTGAATCAGAACCTTATCTCACACATATATAGGGGTTAGGTTAGGTTGGGTTGGGTTAGGTTGGGTTAGGTTGGGTTGGGTTAGGTTAGATTGGGTTAGGTTAGGTGAGCCGTGTCCATCACAACCAGACAATTATCCCCGTCCATCAGATCTTCCCTTTAACAAATCCTCAACATAAAAGACAAATTCACCTCCATGTGTTAAAATCTTACTACACTACATTACCGTCACCACTATACCAAACATGTGTAATATTAACATACTAATACACTATAAAGACATCACCAAATCCATCAATAAACAGTACATCTTCCTTTACACTTGATTAGAAAGAAAAACAAGAAAATATGCCCAGAATCTCAAATTCATTCACTAACATTACGAAAAATTACAAGAGTTAAGAGTCAAAGCAAGATATGTACTGTACGCAATGTTGATGTTATTTTGTTCGCCATCATTGTGTCCTAAAGTTAATCTGTTTTGTGAAGTAAATCCTCGGACTTGGGAACAAATCATCATGTGTACCTTTGAGTATTCAGGTCTTGATCCATTTCCTTGATGTCTACTGTTTGGAACAGGTAACACCACCACAATTGTTTTAACCAAGACGAATGCGGACGAAAAAAAAAGCTTCTACAAATATCAAGTATTAATTTTCTCTCTTTACAGGATCTAATACTCTTGGAAATGTGTTTAAATTAATCTGATTTGTTTTCATTTATTGTCGATCCTTTATATGAGGACTTGTGGATCCCCCGAGCCTATCCGGCCATTTTGTTTAAATTTTTCGGTCGCTCTAAAATACCATTAAAACAATATTGAGTATGAACGTTTGGCTCAACTGATGATTTCAAACATGTCCCAACATTTTTTGCCTCAACTCCACATTCTGTAACTCATTTAGGTAGATGTCCCTCACTACACATACACTGGACTATGTGTAATGTTGCAGCTAATGTGTTATCAAGATATTGCACATTATAAGTTCATGTGTGGTCGTTATTATATCAAACGGAGGAATTTTAAAGAGCTATTACACCACCTGTATCATTAGTTGTCGCCAGGTGAAGGAATATTTAGGTAGATTATATTTTATTTACTGTAATTAAAGTTTCAATACCTAAGACGTTCCACTATAAGAGTCTTTCAACCTCAGGTAAGGTCTTAAGACTTTCTACTCTAGGTCTTACACCCTGGAGTAGCTGTATCGTCCACATAGGTAATTACTCCACAAGGAACCACAAGTTACACCTTGACGTAATACTTCATTTACTGCCAAACTTTATCGGGAAATATTTTTTCACAAAGAATTTCAAGTTACAATTTCACATAATAAGTTACATTACAAACGTTCCTTCGGCTTACAGTTAAACTTTGCAATGTCAAGATATTTTTTCACTGCAGAGGAAAGTATCCGTCATCATCATCACCACACACACACACACACAAGCAAAGACAAAACTCCTGTATCCAGATTCTCAAAAGTTTATAAATTAAATTCTTCCCTAAAATTAAACAGACAATACATCTATTTGGTGGTTACAAGTTCCCCAAAGAATGCAGTGATGGGTAGGGAAACACTGTGTAACACTGAAGTCCGTTTATTATGGATGAGAGAAATACAAGTGGTGACTCGCGTGTGCCATGCACGGCTCATACAGTCAGACTGAGGCTGCCTTGCCATATGGCAGCCTCGGGGCAATGTTGCCACATAACGTGCAGTGTTGCCACGTGATGATATATATAAATGCTACTCGGCACAGTAGCTTATATACAGGGTTGCTACTCGGCACAGTAGCTTATATACAGGGTTGCTACTCGGCACAGTCGCTTATATACATAACCTACATCTCCCTCCCCCCTCACGCTCATATTCTTTGTCTTGAGCGGACTTCTTAGTCCTAAGTTGCTCCGAGCGTCGAGGTGCACTGTGGGGCGGATCCTCGTCAGGTGTAGGTGACTCGTCCTCGGTCAGGGGGCCAGCAGCAGGGGGTGGGACTGGCCGGAGGAAGCGGCGGTTCCTCCACCAGACACAGCTGCTCGGCATCCTGACCTTGTAGTCCCGCGACCGGCCGACGCCCATCACCCTGCCCACCTTGTCCCAACGTGTCGTCGTCGGGTCCTGGACGCGGGCAAGGGCACCAATCTCCAGTGGCTGAAGAGGGCAGGCATGGTCGTCATACCAAGCCTTGGCGTCTTGAGCACGTGAAGCGGCGCGGCGGTCGCAGCTCTCGGCTCTGGTCTGCCACTCCTTTGCAAAGGCCTTGGCGTGTGCAGGAACGCAAGAGCGGAGAGGGTGACCATACAGGATCTGGGCAGGGGAGCGTCCTGTGTGGGTGGGAGTATTACGTAACTCCAGCAGTCCTTTGTCA
>NW_024738538.1:0-10576 GCF_018991925.1 Homarus americanus
ATGGTGCTCCTCTTTCCTAGTGACTGATGGTGCTCCTCTTCTCTAGTGACTGATGGTGCTTCTCTTCCCTAGTGACCAATGGTGCTCCTCTTCTCTAGTGACCGATGGTGCTCCTCTTCTCTAGTGACTGATGGTGTTTCTCTTCCCTAGTGACCGATGGTGATCCTCTTCCCTAGTAACCGATGGTGCTCCTCTTCCCTAGTGACTGATGGTGCTCCTCTTCCCTAGTGACTGATGGTGCTCCTCTTCCCTAGTGACTGATGGTGCTCCTCTTCCCTAGTGACTGATTGTGCTCCTCTTCCCTAGTGACTGATTGTGCTCCTCTCAAGTGACTGATGGTGCCCTCTTCCCAGTGACTGATGGTGCCCCTCTTCCCTAGTGACCGATGGTGCCTCCTTCCCAGTGACTGATGGTGCCTCCTCCCGGTGACTGATGGTGCTTCGCTTCCCTAGTGACTGATGGTGCTCCTCTGCCCCTAGTGACTTACGGTGCCCCTCTTCCCCCTAGTGACTGCTGTGCCCGCTTCCCTAGTGACTGATGGTGTTCTCTTCCCCAGTAACTGATGGTGCTCCTCTTCTCAGTGACTGGCCTGTGCTCCTCTTCCCTAGACCATGGCGCTCCCTCTTCCCTAGCGACTGATGGTGCTTCTGCTTCCTAGTGACTGATGGGTGCCTCTCTACCCCAGTGACTGATGGTGCCTCTTCCCTAGTGACTGATGGTGGTGCCTCCGCTTTCTAGTGACCGATGCAGGTTCTCTTCCCTGGCAACCGATGGTAGCTCTCTTCCTAGTGACTGATGGTGCTCCTCTTCCCTAGTGACTGATGGTGCCCCTCTACCTTAGTGACTGATGATGCTCCTCTTCCCTAGTGACTGATGGTGCTCCTCTTCCCTAGTGACTGATGGTGCTCCTCTTCCCTAGTGACTGATGGTGCCCCTCTACCTTAGTGACTGATGATGCTCCTCTTCCCTAGTGACTGATGGTGCTCCTCTTCCCTAGTGACTGATGGTGCTCCTCTTCCCTAATGACTGATGGTGCTCCTCTTCCCTAGTAACCGATGGTGCCCCTCTTCCCTAGTAACCGAATGTGCTCCTCTTCCCGAGTGACTAATGGTGCTCCTCTTCCCTGGTAACCGATGGTGCTCCTCTTCCCGAGTGACCAGTCAATTTAACAACAATCAATGTGAGACCAGTTATCCCTTCCCAGTTATCCCGGACAAGTCATTTGTGGACAGAGGCCGAATTCACTCATAACAATTCCTCTCTCAAGTACAGTTAACTCCTCCTTCAACACCCATTACACCGTCACCTACACCTAGTACACTCTCATCTACACCCACCCTACTCACCTACACTCACTCCACCTTTACCTACACCCACTCCACCCTCACCTACACCCACTACACCTTCACTTACATTCACTACAGCCTCACACCCACTATACCTTCGGCTACAAGAACCCCGTGAAATATTATAAAAGTAATGTCTCGTTATTAGATTTTATTACAAGGTCGTCGGGTCACCTTTATGTGCCTGTAATAATTGTTAGACAGTTATGAATTAATTATACCATAACTCTTATTATTTTGTACCTTTAAATAAATAGTTTAATGTTAAAAATCAAAGTATTTATATAATAAATAAAAAAATATTAAAATATTTTTATTTATTAGGTTTAATCCCCCCCCCCCTCCCTCTCTTGGCTGACCTCCTGAGAGCGAGTTTCTCCGTCAGTCAGTCATTTCTCCCTATCCTGGCTTGTTTTTCTCTCTCCCTTGTGGGTTAATCTCGGCTCAAGGTGGGAGAGAGGTTTTATGTAATAGCTCACTGTACTGAAATAAATGCAACTCGTTTAGCTTTGATTTTTTCCGGCCATTTTTCGAGCAATTTGTTAGAATTTAGTAGAATTTCTTGTTCCATAAATTCTTCCTCCAACGCTGTGTCAGAGGTCAGTAGGAACTAGAGAGATAACTCACTAACAGATGGCGCTGTTACTGAAAGTCTGACGCGAACACAAGACGACGGGAGGGCGAGAGGGAGGGACGACAGGAGGAGAGGAGGGACGATAGGAGGAGGGAGGGACGATAGGAGGGAGGGAGGGCTGTTGGAAGAGAGGGAGACAGGGACAATGGGAGGGAGGGAAGGACGACAGGAGGAAGGGAGGGAGAAAAGTCATAGAGGCTCAGGGGGGATGAGTACACCGCCATAGAGGCTCAGGGAGGATGAGTACACCGCCATAGAGGTCCAGGAAGGCGAGTACACCACCATAGAGGCTCAGGGAGGATGAGTACACCACCATAGAGGCTCAGGGAGGATGAGTACACCGCCATAGAGGCTCAGGAGGAAGAGTACACCGCCATAGAGGTCCAGGAAGGATGAGTACACCGCCATAGAGGCTCAGGGAGGATGAGTACACCGCCATAGAGGCTCAGGGAGGATGAGTACACCGCCATAGAGGCTCAGGAAGGAAGAGTACACCGCCATAGAGGCTCAGGAAGGAAGAGTACACCACCATAGAAGTCCAGGAAGGTGAGTACACCGTCGTAGAGGCTGAGGAAGGTGAGTACACCATCATAGAGGCTCAGGGAGGAAGAGTAGACCATATAAAGACTCGGGGGGAGAGTGCACCGCTATAGAGGCTCATTCATTCATACTTAACACGAGGCAGCACGAAGCTATCATCTCTGTTTATTATATGAGTATCATAATTACTGTACAGGTAATTATGACCAAGAACATGAACATATCCAAGACGTGTCCTGAGTAACGTTTCCCTTAAGCTACTGATGATTAATTAAATATATTTTGGGCAGCAAAGGAACATCGTTTCCATGTTCGCCTCCACGACCCAAATACCTTGAAGGTCTTGGACGAGGCTATCATCATTTTTACTAAGAAACTTCGCCAGTTCCATGTTCAGTGTTGACAGCTGAGTTAATCTATATAAATCATCCCGTTCACCGATCAAGGGCATAACAAAATATTTGTAGATAATATATTTTCCTCTTTTGTCTCTCCCGACGACAACCAAGTTTTAAGTTTATTACCGAACGTCACCTATTAGAACTTACGTGTGTGCGTGTGTGCGTGTGTGTGTGTGTGTGTGTGTGTGTGTGGGTGTGTGTGTGTGTGTGTGTGTCTTACAGTGTACCATATTAGTTGGGTAAGATAAAATCGTCCACTTATTTCCATATAAAGAATTTGCATGTGAATTAACCGAGTAGCAATATATTGATCGTTTGTATATCACATTAATGGTTGTGAAATTATCGGTGATTTTGTTAAAGTATACTTCATCTTCATTGCACATCATGGTACAGTATACTTCATTATGCAACAAGACACAGTATACTTCAGTATACAACATCTAGACACAGTGTACTTCATTATACAACATAAAGACACAGTGTGCTTCAGTATACAATATGAAGGCACAGTATACTTCATTATACAACATCTAGACAGAGTATAATTCACTATACAATATGAAGACAGTATATTTCATTATACAACATTAAGATACAGTATACTTCATTATTCAACATCTAGAAACAGTATACTTCATTATGGAACATCTAGACACAGTATACTTCATTAGGCAACATCAAGACACAGTATATTTCATTACGCAACATTAAGACAGTAGATTGCATTATGCAACATCTAGAGACATTATACTTCATTATACAACATCAAGATATAAGTATACCTTATTATGCAACATCAAGATATAGTATACTTCATTATACAACATCAAAATATAGTATACTTCATTATACAACAAAACACAGGATATTTCATTACACAACATCTAGACACAGTATACTTCATTATACAACATCAAGATATAGTATACTTCATTATACAACATCAAGATATAGTATACTTCATTATACAACAAAACACAGGATATTTCATTACACAACATCTAGACACAGTATACTTCATTATACAACATCAAGATATAGTATACTTCATTATACAACAAAACACAGGATATTTCATTACACAACATCTAGACGCAGTATACTTCATTATACAACATCAAGATATAGTATACTTCATTATACAACAAGGTGTAGTATACTTCATCATGCAGCATCAAGATATAGTATACTTCATTATACAACATTATACAACCACCACCACCACCACCACCCATTACTCTCCAGTACCCGTCGTGTCATGACCCAGGCAAATAAGTAACGCCCTTCCGGTAACGGAGGTCGTCGTGTTTACAACCAGTTGAAAAAAAAAAGACTCACGAAGGACACCTTACTATAGTGCTTGGCGGGGAGGTGTGGCGGTAAGATGAACTTATTCCATTATTATAATTTAATTTTACCGCCACATCTCCCCGTCAAGCACTGTAGTGCGGTGTCCTTGGTGTCCTTCGTGACTGGCTGTAAACACGACAAGCTCCGTCAACGGACGAGAGTGATTAAAACTCCGGGCGTAAAGGTCGTCCTGCCATGTCCCGGCTAGCTAAGGGTCGCCCTGCCGTGATTCGGCCAGCTATGGAACGCTCGAAGCGGTGGTGGGTCAAAATTAGACATTTCGTCCTAACACTTACAAGTGATGTTGTGGCCCCTGTGTTCATCTCTGTGACTCGAACACTTTCTCTTGTTTAGTTGAGATAGTCTATTAACCACCTGTGTACGTACATCCCTCTGTGCTGAATAAAATCGTCCGGCGTTAACAAAATAAAACATTAACAGTAGCGTCCCCGTTGTGAAGGGGTTAAAACTACTGTACGTCTACAGTACAGAGAATACCCAGATTCATCCAGTTTGATTCTTGACCAAATACTTGTTGACAGTAATGCTTCAGGAGGCTGGTACAGGTAGACCTTTACTTTACAACAGTTTTACACAGAAGATAATTTATTTCTTACCTCAAAAAATTACAAATAATGACGAGGAACTGAAATGTTAGCTTTATTCCTGTGCAATAGTAACACTGTACTCTGAACACTGTGTGCTATAATAGCAATACTGTATTCCGAACATTGTGGGTTGTATTCGGAACACTGTGTGGTGTACACTAATAACAACACTGAAAACTGGCAGATGAAATTTAATGTGGGCAAATGTAAAGCACTTAGTCCAGGAGACGTAAACAGAGAAACCAGATATCAGATGGACAACGATGTTATAGAGAAATCCGACTGTGAGAAATATTAGGAGTAATGATAAGAAGGAATCTTAAACCAAGACAACAATGCGTATTTGCTCTCACCAAGGCTAAAAAGTATTTGGGTTCATACAAAGGAGTCTTAGTTACAAGACTAGCGAGGTTATCATACAACTATATCTTGCGCTTGTGAGACCTCACTTGGATTACGTGGTTCAGTTCTGGTCACCTTATTACAGAATGGATATAGAATCCCTCGAAAGCATTCAGAGGAGGATGGCAAGACTAATCCCGGGCATTAGGAACCTTGAGTACAGAGACAGATTAAAGCATCTTATTTTGCACTCAATCGAGAGACGTAGAGTGAGGGGCGATATGATCGATGTGTATAAATGGACGACAGGGCTACACAAAGGTGATACAACAAAGGTACTCAAACTATCCAACCAGGAGCGAACTCTTAACAATGGTTTTAAATTAGACAAATTTAAATTTAGGCGCGAGATAGGTAAATACTGGTTTGGAAATAGAGTAGTGAATGATGGAACAAGTTACCGAACTTCAACATTAATTCGAACACGCTGAGTAGCTTCAAATATAAGATGGACGAATATATGAGCAATAGGGATTGGATGTAAACGAGGCTGCCTAGTATGGGCCAATAGGCCCGCTGCAGTTTCCTCCATTTCTGTGTTCTTATGTTCCCGGAACAGTGTGTGTGGCGTAACACTGTAGCACACACTGTACCTGTACCCGGAACAGTGTGTGTTGTACAGTAATAGCAACACTGTACCCGGAAGACTGTGTGGTGTACAGTAATAGCAACACTGTACCCGGAAGACTGTGTGGTGTACAGTAATAGCAACACTGTACCCGGAACACTGTGTGGTGTACTGTAATAGCAACACTGTACCCGGAACAGTGTGTGTTGTACAGTAATAGCAACACTGTACCCGGAACACTGTGTGGTGTACAGTAATAGCAACACTGTACCCGGAACAGTGTGTGTGTGTACAGTGTAGCACTGTACGCGGAACACTTGTGGTGTACAGTAATAGTAACACTGCCCAGGAAAGAGTATGCTGGTGTACAATTACTGTACCCGAAACACCGTGTGTTGTACAGTAAGCAACACTGTGCCGGTACACTGTGTGGTGTACAGTAATAGTAACACTGTACCCGGAAGAGTGTGTGGTGTACAGTAATAGCAACACTGTACCCGAAACACCGTGTGTTGTACAGTAATAGCAACACTGTACCCGGTACACTGTGTGGTGTACAGTAATAGCAACACTGTACCCGGAACAGTATGTGGTGTCCAGTAATTGCAACACCGTACCCGGAACACTGTGTGTTGTAATAGCAATACTGTACCCAGAACATTGTGTGGTGTACAGTAATAGCAGCACTGTACCCGGAACACTGTGTGTCGTACAGTAATAGTAACGATGTACCTGGAACACTGTATATTGTATAATAATAGCACCACTGTACCCGCAACACTGTGTGTGTATAATAGCTGCACTGTACCAGGAATACTGTGTGTTGTACAATAATAGCAACATTGTACCTGGAACACTGTGTATTGTACATTAATAGCAACACTGTTCTCGGAACACTGTGTGTTGTACAGTAATAGCAACATTATACTTGGGACACTGTGTATTGTACAGTAATACCAACGCTGTACTCGGAACACTGTGTGTTGTACAGTAATTGCAACATTGTACCTGGAACACTGCGTATTGTACAGTAATAGCAACACTGTACTCGTAACACTGTATTGTACAGTAATAGCAACACTGTATCGGAACACTGTGTATTGTACAGTAATAGCAACATTATACCTGGAACACTGTGTATTGTACAGTAATAGCAACACTGTATCGGAACACCGTGTTGTACAGTAATAGCAACATTGTACCTGGGACACTGTGTATTGTGCAGAAATAGCAACACTGTACTCGGAACACTGTGTGGTCGAAGGATGTTATGTAATAGTCTCACTTGTATTTACACCATTTGTAATTAAATCTGTGTAATAGTGTTATAGAATTACAATGAGAGAGAGTAATGACAGCTGTAACTGCCGCTGTTTGTAATAAGAGGCAGACCGTTAACACAACATTTTCACAATATTGATCCAATTAATTCCTTTCACTGTTGGTTCACAAAAATTTTAATTCGCAAGAGTGTAGTTTTAACACCGGATATGTACCAGTGTGCCAGCACTTTAATTTTGTGACTGTAAAGCTTTTGATTAAACGATGTAAAGGCGATGATTCTCTTAGTAAATAAATAGTGTTTTGGGTGGACGTATCACAAAATAAATATTACATGTATAGTAAGTACAGGAGAATCTGCCACGGTTCTAAATGAAAAAGTAAAACATGTGAAAACCAAATAAAACCACGAACCTTATGTCCACTCATTCTTATATCCCAAACACAGGAGGATTAATGCACACACACAAGTTGAGTTGTTCAATACACAGGTCGGTGAACGGGAGCAGTTTGTTCTGATATTTAACCTGAACAGTTAACTGCTAGTTGTAGTCTCTCCATTTACATCTATAAAATACACACACACACACATGTTACGCTAAAGAAGAATGAGCTCCGATTAAGTTTTAAAAATTATCAAACGTTTTTGTCAAATAGATATAACTTTTTCATTACTGTTACAGCTTAAAGGATATGAATCGTATGTGGTAAAATTTGCTCTTTCATTTAAGACGTCATTTAGGTAAGGTTAGGTTACCTAATTGAGTTATAATATAGCTGTCTTATTTATCTACACGTGGCCCTGAAACCCACTTACCATTATATTTTAACGTTTAGGCAAAAAATTAGTAAGAAGGTAAATCGAAAAAAAAAACATTCTGTCAAATGACAAAAAAAAAAAATCAATAACAGACAAAACAATGATATTTAAAAACTTAAATTTCAGCTAGAATGTTGGATCAGTGACTCATCATCCCAATCATTCCAGTGTTTTCAATTGATTTTGTTTAATTTCGAAAACAAGTTTTGCAGAAGAGTAAAAATGATTTATTATCGAAAGTGAACGTAACTGAAGGGTGATCTACAGTAGTTGCAGCCGAGACACACCCTTCGTCTACCTTATTCCACCCCACATATTATATGAATCAACACCTCTGTCCTCTTATACAACAAACAATAATCATAAATATTAAAAATAAAATCCCAATACTGTCTTATATTCATCACTATACTAAATATCCCCTAAAAAATTCTCACATTCTCAGAGTGTTATAAGCGAACACCTGGCTACGTCATCACACAGTACCACAGCCGAACCCCTATTGGTGGAGCGTTAATGACGTATACATACAGGTGTTTCTCGACCAGGTATCATCGCAAACATATTACCTATTTACTATTAATACCACACAACGTGTGGCCAGAAATTCTGGCTAATCCAAAATCAGAGCTAATCCATATATTATCGCTTGTGGGGGGAGAGGAGGCAGGAAAAGACAATATTTATCACAAGCTTGATAAGTGTTTTACAAGTCTGGTACAGTCTGGTGTTATGACTGATGAGGTGTAATACTTGTTGTGTTTTGTTATGTTACATGAGAACACACACACTCGAGCTTATTGCAACATGTAAGGAAACAACCACACACACACCAGAGAGAGAGAGAGAGAGAGAGAGAGGTAAAATGGCAGGCTGGACACAATCCTCTCTCAGGTGACTCATGTATAGCCTACAGAACGACTACCCACTATGACTGACGTAAAGAGAATGGATGGTAAAGAAATAGAGTTTAGTTTTGTAACATTTTCCAATTTTCAGAAAGTCCCATTTTTTCCAGCTGTTGGATAAATATATTTAGAGCCTCGCACACAGTAGTTAACTGTGAGAAACTATCCGACCATACTGTTGTGGGTGACTTTTTACGACTAAGGATGATCTGAATTTAGTTAAGAGGGAATTGGCTCACCACAATTGCCACAGGGATATTCACCCAGTCACAGTCTTACCTTAAAACCAATACAAACGATAAATACGGGTGTCGTGTGTCCATTACTTGTCCGTAGTCTCATGTTCAACTCAGTACCTTTTATTGTACTGTTTACAGAGAGCAACAAGAGTCCATAAAACACCTTCGTTGACAAGTATCTTTATTCTAACCAGATACTTCCAACAATATTATCTTCATCATCAGCGCTAAAAAGGAAGTGAAGAACCATTTAAGAATAATAACCTATAATAAAACAAAGATTCTTCGTTTTTAAGTAAATACAAATATTTTTTCTGTAAAAGCAATTTAGAGAAAATAGTCAATTTCAATTAATGGATCTCAGATTTGTTTTCGTAATCTTATATTTCTAACCTAAACTTACCTAATAACCACAGACCTAAAGGTAGCGTAACGTGACTTAACCTAAACTAAGTTAACCTGGCCCAAACTAACCTAACATAAACCAACCTAATCTAACCCAAATTCACCGCAAGTAACATAACGTTAGGTTAGATTAGGTTCGACATTACGTTGCGTTAGGGAAGGATGGGTTAAGACTAGATAACGTTACGATGGGTAAGGGTGTGATAGGATAGGATAGGGTTGGTTAGGTTAGGTTAGGTTAGGTTTAAATGTAACTGGTAATACTAACAAGACAGAGACCTGTTGGTGTACTTGGAGAAGAGACGGTGTACTGTAGCTGTGTGCAGCCCCGCGGTCAACGCTCCGAATAGTTGTCCACTGATCTCATTTTTTAATGGTGTAAAATGTACAGAATATGAAGGTGGGTCCCTACAACCCCCCAAATGGACGCGTCTCTGTTTGAAGGTCGTGTTAACATCTCGTCATAACTTACGGTTTATCTCCAGTATAATATTACGATGTAAATCACTGTGTACCATTACTAAGGCCAGTTTATTTTAGTGAGTATGTGAAAAATAGGTTGATGCAGGTCATATGATGCAGCTCATATGATGCAGCTTATAATGATGCAGCTCATAATGATGCAGCTCATAATGATTCCACTCATAATGATGCAGCTCATTATGATGCAGCTCATATGATGCAGCTCATAATGATGCAGCTCATAATGATGCAGCTCATAATGATGCCACTCATAATGATGCAGCTCATAATGATGCAGCTAATAATGATGCAGCTCATAATGATGTAGCTCATAATGCTGCAGCTCATAATGATACAGCTCATAATGATGTAGCTCATAATGATGCAGCTCATAATGATGTAGCTCATAATGATACAACTCATAATGATGTAGCTCATAATGATACAACTCATAATGATGTAGCTCATATGACTGGCTCTTTTTAACTATTTAAATGTAATATAAATATCTTCTCAATTCTGAATAAGTTAAGATTTATCATTAAAATACTTTTTATTTTTTACTTTATATACTTTATTAAGAGTGGCACTACGATTGGTCCGTGGGGG
>NW_024738539.1:0-16216 GCF_018991925.1 Homarus americanus
TGGTATTGTCTTTCATATATAGTCTTTGACCAGCTGGTAGATTTAACCATCATGAACCCTTGTAACAGACTCGACAGATCTTAAATGAACTAGTAAGAAATTAATCTTTATAAAGTTTAGTAATTTAATTATTATTTATTTAGTTTATTTTCTCGTTGATTAATAAAGTAGTTTATATCTTGGTTAGTACACCAAAGTTCTGATGGTTGATGGTTCAGTATAAGGAAACGAAGCCTCATTCACTCGTCTCGAGCCTCACAGTGAACTTGTGACGAGTGGTGATGATGGGGAGTGATCGGTTGACACGCCAGCCCGCCACAGTCTCTATTATTACCACGGTGACTACTGCTGGCCTACGGTTTACTGGCTTGCTACTGGGTGCTGTTAGATAACGGCTGCGGCGCCTGGTGCTGGCCCGACGGCTGCTTCGATGTTACTAGGTGCTGCACCAGTTGTTCAGCTGACGACTGATGTTTATGCGTGCTACAGTGAAATTCCGCTCCAAAACTCATTGGTGTGCAGTAGAAGTATTCGTAGATATTACAGTGTGCTTAGTTTACGTTAGTTTACCTCGTTGTTATGTTATCACAGACTTAGGCAAAAGTTTATTACGGTATCAGGACAGAGTTGGTGTTAAGATGAATTTCCTAAATTGACTTGCAACAAAATCTTGTCCTACTTATCAGTTGTAACTAGGTGATGAGCGGCTACCAAACAATTTACCGCCTGGGAAGATATTGGAAGCATAATGTGTTGTCTAATAGGTAGACCTGCTGTATATGTCATCACAAAAATTGTGACCAAGTCCCAGGTTGCTTGATCGACTTTCTACCTCATTTACACACAATTGCAGGGTCTCGGTGTTTCTCTTGCTTTGGCCTTTAACATACGCTTTGGTAATTGTTCTCACTTTTGAATCTTTTATAAACATTATTATTATTAATATTATTATTATTATTATTATTATTATTATTATTATTATTATTATTCTCATATTACTATTATATTTTTTCATTATACATTTATTTACAATACTGAATATATATAAATGTATCATTATATATTATAATATTTTATTATTATTATTACATTTTTCCCTTATTTGATAATAAATCAATGACCAGGTGAATCATCCCTAAAAAAAGTAAACTTGTCCACTTCTCACATGGTTTACGATGGGATTTTAATGAGTTCTAATATAAATCGTTGTAGAACGATTAAATGAACATATTGAAAAATGGGACCGTGACCTCCGCGGCTTTAGGAGGAAATAATCATGATTAATTTGCGGAACGAACCATTGAGTACTGATTAAAAAGTATTAATTACACATCTGAGGGCCAGCACAGAACGGCCACAGCTTGCTTTCAGTTTCTCACAGTTCAAGAAACCTTCTGCTCTCATCGTGCTGGTTGTAAAGTCTACGAATCAGGTGTTTTACTGTTTAATCAAAACTGACAAACCTTTATACTGTTGAACCCTAACCACACCACACCCCCATTGGTCTTTAGTCCAGCCATGACAGAGCTTTGACCACAACACCTCCAGGGCACTCCACCAAGGGAGATGGAGGACCAGATAAGTGTCCCATTCACAGGGTTAGTACGCCCCGTCAGTTATCGTGTGCTCACCTCCTGTACCCCACAAACCCCCCACGAAGCGTTATGTACTCCTCGCCTGTATGCCCTGTCCGTTCTCATCCATCTCGCCCAAAAGCCCCTATCTATGGTTTCTCACCTGTACTGTCACACTTATAGAATTTTTGAACGCATTCTTCTGTTAGAGCTGGCAGGTGAAACGTAGGTGTTGCCACATCAACTGTTGCTCAAACACCAAACATCTGTGTCCAACTTTAACTCCACGGATGATTTATTATTATAAAATACACCAACCAAAAAACCACCCCCCCCACACACACACATGTCATTCTACTAGCAATATAATTAGTAGCTTTGTAGCACCATCCATAATGGACGAGTTGACATCAATTTTCATAAGATGGCAGTCAATGGGTAAGAAAACACAAATTCACCATGGTAATGATATTTTTAAAATAAACCAATGAAAAGTGTTGTGTTCTTCCTCTCTATACACAACACAAGTCTCTCTCCTACACGTGTCCTTCCCTCTGCTACCTAACCAAGGTCTTCCTCCTCTCTTCCCCAGAGTCCCCTCTCCCCTACACGAGTCCTTCCTCGAGGTCCTTCCCTCTCCTACACAAGTCCTTCCTCCACCTACAGAATCCTTCCTCTCTCCTCACTCCCTCACTACGACGTCCCTCCCTCTCCCTACTGAGTCCTTCCCTCCACCACGGATCCTTCCCCTCTCTCTACGAATCCTTCCTCTCTCCTACAGGGTCCTTCCTCTCCCTACGAGAGTCCTTCCCTCTCCCCTCCACACGTCCCCACCCCACACGAGTCCTTCCCCCACCCCAAACGGATCCTCCCCCTCCTACACGAATCCTTCCCCCCTCCCACACGAGTCCTTCCCCTCTCCCCACATGAGTCCTCTCACCCCACACGGGTCCCTTCCCCTCCCCACACGAACTCTCTCCCACACACGAGTCCTCCCTCCTGCATCAGAACTTTCTCCTCTCTCCCACATCGAACCTTCCCTCTCCCCTACACGGTCCTTCCCTCTCTCCTACACAGGTCCTTCCCTCTCCCCTACACGAGTCCTTCCCTCTCCCGTACACGAGTCCTTCCCTCTCTCCTACAGGAGTCCTTCTCCCTCTCCTACATGAATCCTTCCCTCTCTCCTACATGAATCCTTCCCTCTCTCCTACACGAGTCCTTCCCTCTCTCCTACATAACACGAGTCCTTCCCTCTCTGCTACACAACACGCGAGTCCTTCCCTCACTTCATCATCATCATCATCCACGTCTTACGGCCACTTTCCATGATTGCTTGGGTTAGCTGAAGTTACCCAACGGCAACTAACTCTCTATACTGCATGGTGACTACCCCTCTCCACCACATACACGTGCATCTCTTAACCCAGTTGGTCTCCACATCACCAAACTATCTCCTATCGTTATGCAGAACTTCACCAATACTCTCATTACCCAGCCGCCTTCCTTGCTCTGAACAGGGTTTCCTGTCTTTCAGTGTGATATTGCGCATCCACCTCATCTGTTTTCATTTCATCTCGCTCAAGCCTTCATATGTTATCCTCTTCAACTGCTCTTAACTTCCCATGTTTCACTGCCTTATAACATCACACTTCTCACTCCAGTAGCAAACATATTTGATTTCACACGGAAAGAAGGTCCTCTTGTCGTCAATAAAGGCAGCTACTCTCTAAACTTCCTTCAACAATTTACGACTCTTGCAACTGAGCAAGTTTAAGCACACCCTCCAACATTGCTCAGGTCACCCAGGTAGAACTCACTGACGGTCCAGGGATACATTCCCAATTTTGAATTTTTTCACCCTTGCTAAAGCTACCTAAACATACATGATTCTTAAAAGTCAGCACCATTCGGCAGTCTACCATCCACTCCACTGCACCCACCTTCCACACTCACTGCACGTTAGAGTTACTGCCGCCAACATCTTTCTTCAAGACAACACATGGCCTGTATCCACTTTTCACCATTGACCCTTATTCATGTCACAAATCATTTTTGTTTCGTTAGATTCACTCTCAGGCCATTTGACTCGACCATTGTTCCATTTCTTAAATTTCTCTAACTGCCTTTTCAATAATATTAGCTATCAACACAAGTCATCAGCATACAACAGGGCCCAGGGCAGACCAGCCTCGAAGCCCCGTGGTATTGTCTCCAGTACCATGATAAACAGAAGGGGGCTCAAGACAGGCCCTTGATGGACTCTAATTTTACCTAAAAATTTTCACTTTCCTCGCCATTTGCTCTATTTTTAGACTTCTTATAATGCCATAACCCCTAATAAGACGTTCCTTGACTCCTCGCTTTCTCGTTGCCCACTCTACTTTACATGGTACTGTGTCACAACTGTCACATGCCTTCTCAAAGTCTACAAATACGACTTTCCTTCCCAAGATATTTCTCTTGTGATTTGCTGACCATAAATATTGCCTCTGTAGTTCCCCTACCTGGCATGAACCTAAACTGCATATCGCTCATGTCCATTCTCTCCCGTATCAATTTTTCGATCACTCTGCAACTTTCAAAACCCTATCTAATAGTTTCGGGTCCCTGTAGTTCCCTCGCTCAAGTGCATCACCTTTACCATTTTAAGTATTCACGGCCACACTCCTCCACCACTCGTCTGTAACAGTACATTCCATCATGATTGCATTAGTCAATTCGGCCACTATTGACATGCCTACGTCTGATGCTGTCTGCATTTCTGCAACTATTCAGAACTTCCAGCACTCTTTCTATTCTTCATTTTGTCAATTGCTTTCTTCATCCCCTCTCTCTCTCTCTCCCTCTCCCCCAATCCGTGGGCATGGTCCCTGTACAGAGCACACCAAGTCCTTCCCTCACTCCTACATCATTCCAATCTCGTCGGGAAGACTGGCTTAACGCGATCTTAACCTTTCCGCACCAATTCTTAGTAAAAATGGCATGGGAGAACAGGTGCCAGTCAATGGTTGATGTTGACCAGATATTTAGTTATAATACCCATTCTTATAATAAACTTTTTCAGAGGATAGGAATATTGCAATAAAAAAGTATAAAAAGTGGTATTATTACGTGAAATGAAACCAGTAGTGATTTTAATCATAACGAAAAATAAAAGTCACTTATTATTAATGAGAAAATAAAGTCTACAAAATCATATTATATTTTTTCACTGAAGTATGAGAGACGACCTAGTGAAAGCGAAGCTCATGAGAGGTGGCTAGATTTTTGTTTTCACAAAGGTTGACCCAATAAGTGACGATATGAGGTTGGACTTGGGCATCAAATATCATCGACAGGGGAACACCGTGCCAGCAGACTTGTCTTGGTTTGTCGGCATTAGGCACTGGACTTCTGGAAAAGGCTTGTTTTCACTGACGTAAATTCTTCACTTAAGTATCCTATCCGCAACTACTTCTCAGTATCATTCGTAGCACCATACCACTAGAATCACCATATAAAAACGATAATTGTAAAGAGGTCATTTTGGTTTACCCGGTGTTAGGCTATATAGGTCGAAACGTGACTTACGACGGCATATGGTTTCATTATACGCTATTAATGTTTTCATGAAATATAATGTGCACCTAAAAATGTGTATCAGCTTAAAGTCATATGTCGGATTTGGAAAATAATTATAGCTGAGTAATTGGTCGACATCAATTATTAACTGACACCTGTTTTCCCATACTGTCCTTACCCGAGGAAGGGCAGCAGTAGTGCGGGGAGGTAAAGGTTAGTGTGTTTCTCTGGCTTTGGAGCCTTAGATTACAGATAACCAATTACACCACAATAAATCAAACAACGTAATGCTACGGTAGATACGTATTCCTATACCATAATCACCTCTTCCACTTCCATCACTCCTTTGTGTGCAAAATAAATATGATTATATTATGCAACACGGAACTCAAGTACTCCCCGTCTTTCCCCATCCCTCTTCCCTCTCCCTCCCATCCCCGCACACAAACACTGTTACCAGATCGTCAGCTGATGCTACCTCTCTGGTCGTCTGGCTGGGTGTTCAACGTGGAAGAATCCGGGACTGTACGTTATTACAGGGGACACATCAGATGTACAGTTACCCAAAAAAGTGCTGTCGCGAACCATGAACCCCGAGATTCAGACTCTTGAATCCGAAGCATTTATGGACAGAATAATGTAGACACTGATACATTATTCTGTCTATAAATGCTTCGGATTCAAGAGTCTGAATCTCGGGGTTCATGGTTCGCGACAGGGCTTTTTTGGGTGACTGTACAAATATCTTGCACAGATGACCTCAAACTATTATATCCGGTAACAGAAACACTAAAGTTTCATTAATATCTTATCTGGTTGTGAAGTATTATGACAATTATTGACCAACAGAGAGAAAGACATCGTCATATTGTGCTTCGGACAAGAGGTCTTCAGACAAGCAGATAGACGAACAAACACTAAACGTTATTGGGCTGTGTTTACCAAACCTGCCAGGTGTTGCATCTCTCTGGGGACCTTAACTGTTAATCTCGTTCATCCCTCACAGTCTATCTACCATCATCCTGTTATCGCTAATTATACGACATCCTGGGGTCTGCTTCCCCCCCCCCCCCTCCCCACCTTCACTTTTACAGATTTACATCTCTTATATTATTTCCTTAACCTTAATTATATGAAAACCACCCCAGTGTCTCCCCTGGCCCTCCTGCCCTCACTCTTATCCACCAAATAAAAATATAAACTACTACAAGGAATAAATTACGTCTACCTTAAGCAACAATTTCCTTTAATAATTCTAATACTTGACGACGGTTGTGTGCCTGAACCAGCAACTTAAAGACGTTAACTTTTCACCTGAGTTGATAAATGCTTTCTTATCTCATAGAAAAAAAGTCGTATGTTTACAATTATTTCCGTTCTAACTCATTTGTTTACTTCCGGAGAGGTTCATTGGTTCTTATCATATAGTATTTTTCTTAAGGATTATAATAAATTACTTTAGATTATGTTAGGTAGTTCACTTACCTCACGCTAGGGCAGGTAACTTACTGTCAGGCAACTTAAATTACGTTATGTTTGGTAACAATATGTTACCGTTATGTTAGGTTTCTTTAGATAGGTTAGGTTTCTTAGGTTAAGAACATAAGAACATAAGAATGGAGGAAACTGCAGCGGGCCTATTGGCCCATACTGGGCAGTCCTGTTTACACCCAACCCCTATTGCTCATATGAGCATCCAACCTATGTTTGAAGCAATTCAGCGTATTCGAGTTAATGATGATATTTGGTAACTTGTTCCATTCATCCACTATTCTGTTTCCAAACCAGTGTTTACCTATTTCACTCCTAAATCTAAATTTGTCTAATTTAAAACCATTGTTACGAGTTCGCTCCTGGTTGGATAGTTTGAGTACCTTTGTAATGTCCCCTTTCTTTAGCCCTGCCTTCCACTTATACACCTCTATCAGGTCGCCCCTCGCTCTACGTCTCTCAAGGGAATGCAAATTAAGATGCTTTAACCTGTCTCTATACTCAAGGTTCCTAATGCCCGGGATTAGTCTTGTCATTCTCCTCTGAATTCTTTCCAAGGATTCTATATCCATTCTGTAATACGGTGACCAGAACTGAACTGCGTAATCCAGGTGTGGTCTCACAAGAGCAAGATACAGTTTTAGGATGACCTCGCTAGTCTTGTAACTAACACTCCTTAGTCATGTTCACTACACCACATGTTCACTATAGCAGTACACCACATGTTCACTATAACAGTATATCACATGTTCACTATAACAGTACACATCATGTTCACTACACCACATTTTCCCTATAACAGTACACATCATGTTCACTACGCCACATGTTCACTTTAACAGTACACATCATGTTCACTACACCACATGTTCACTATAGCAGTACACCACATGTTCACTATAACAGTACATCACATGTTCACTATAACAGTACACATCATGTTCACTACACCACATTTTCCCTATAACAGTACACATCATGTTCACTACACCACATGTTCACTAAAGAGGTACACCACATGTTCACTATAACAGTACACCACATGTTCACTACAACAGTACATCACATGTTATAACAGTACACATCATGTTCACTACACCACATGTTCACTATAACAGTACATCACATGTTCACTATAACAGTACATCACATGTTCACTATAACAGTGCACATCATGTTCACTACACCACATGTTCACTATAACAGTACACATCATGTTTACTACAAGAGTACATCACATGTTCACTATAACAGTACACATCATGTTCACTACATCACATGTTCACTATAACAGTACACTACATGTTCACTACAACAGTACATCACATGTTCACTATAACAGTACACATCATGTTCACTACATCACATGTTCACTATAACAGTACACTACATGTTCACTACAACAGTACATCACATGTTCACTATAACAGTACACCACATGTTCACTATAACAGTACACTACATGTTCACTACAACAGTACATCACATGTTCACTATAACAGTACACATCATGTTCACTACATCACATGTTCAATATAACAGTACACATCATGTTCACTACACCATATGTTCACTATAACAGTACACCACATGTTCACTATAACAGTACACATCATGTTCACTACATCACATGTTCACTATAACAGTACACATCATGTTCACTACATCACATGTTCACTATAACAGTACACATCATGTTCACTACATCACATGTTCACTATAACAGTACACATCATGTTCACTACATCACATGTTCACTATAACAGTACACATCATGTTCACTATAACAGTACACCACATTTCACTACACTACGTTACTATTTTACCAGACAAAATACCTCTTACTACATTACTAAGCAGCGTAATAACTCAACAACACACGGCCAGCTGTTTATCACTCACTCCACCACTTATTACATGATGTTTGTACCTAAGTTGTTCACCTTTACACTCCTGTTTACTTGTGCAGGGTTTTCCTACGGGCGCCAGCAGCCACCTACAGCAAACGTTGCTTATAGGTCAATGAAGCCGTGGCCAACGACTAACATACCTCTCGTTATAAGTTCCTCCTTCAACACGGCTGCCAAAAAGGGTATTTTTCAGGGTATACGCATGTTGCACGAGAGTACGTGTGTCAGGTTCGTGTCAGTAAATAAACGTAACCAGAATCACGTGAAGATGCAGGTTGCAAACGTATATAACACCATCCACGGGTACCACAACAAGCCTGGGTACGTGTCCAAGGTCAACCTACGTGTGCCAGGATGCGCCGAAAAGCCGGCGCACGTGACGCACGAGTTGATGCACGTGCTAGGCTTCTTCCACGAGCACCAGCGTATGGACCGTGATGAACACATCGTGGTGAGGTACGAAAACATGAAGAAAGGCACTAATGTAATCGATTATCATGTGCAATATAACGAGACACTGGGGCTGCCTTACGACATCGGCTCCATTATGCACTATGGTCCTCGAGGGTCACGTAAAGACCATCACTCCAAAACCATAGAAGCCAGGCCTGGGGAGCCCTCCTCCTCACTCATGGGCCAAAGGACTAACCTCAGTGTTATTGACGTGGCCAGGGTCAATCGTCTGTACCGGTGTACCGAACATTACCTGGGTGACGACCTGCCCGGAGCCCAGCGCTACCAAGAGTGGGTCAACAGCCACTGATTTGAAGCAAACTAACAATTGTAGACACGTTCACGTATGAAATAAAATGTTGATAAAATATTACTTAATTTACTTATCCTATTTACTGTTTTTCCATATATAAGTGTAATATAAACGACACGAATCACACACACACACCCACCAAAACCTACTACCACTTATTTCCAGCCAATACACTGAGGATCCACCCCGATGATGTCCCGTGGATTACGCCCCGCATAAAAAGACTTAATGAGCAGCACAACAAGGCGTACTACACCAACAACCGCCTGTACAGAAGTCTACGTAACCAGGTCATCAGTGAAATCAAGTCTGCCAAGAAGACTTATTATCCCAGGAAAGTGCACGGCCTCAAGGAGGTCGGCATGGGTCAGTGGTTCTCTAAGGTAAAAGATCTCTGTGGTCTCAACCGTCAGTATCCAACACTTCCTATCATCTCACATTTACCTAGTGAGGAGGCAGCTGAGATAATTAATAACCATTTTGCTACCATATGTCATACCTTACCCAGTCTTGACCTCACTCTCCTCCCAGCTTACTTACCTTCCCCCTTCCCCCCTCCCAGTGTCATAAGAACATCAGAACATAAGAATGGAGGAAACTGCAGCGGGCCTATTGGCCCATACTGGGCAGTCCCGTTTACACCCAACCCCTATTGCTCATATGAGCATCCAACCTATGTTTGAAGCAATTCAGCGTATTCGAGTTAATGATGATATTTGGTAACTTGTTCCAGTCATCCACTACTCTGTTTCCAAACCAGTGTTTACCTATTTCACGCCTAATCTAAATTTGTCTAATTTAAAACCATTGTTATGAGTTCGCTCCTGGTTGGATAGTTTGAGTACCTTTGTAATGTCCCCTTTGTTTAGCCCTGCCTTCCACTTATACACCTCTATCAGGTCGCCCTCGCTCTACGTCTCTCAAGGGAGTGCAAATTAAGATGCTTTAACCTGTCTCTATACTCAAGTTTCCTAATGCCCGGGATTAGTCTTGTCATCCTCTGAATTCTTTCCAAGGATTCTATATCCATTCTGTAATACGTTGACCAGAACTGAACTGCGTATCCAGGTGTGGTCTCACAAGAGCAGTATAGCAGTTTTAGATGACCTCGCTAGGTCTTGTAACTAAATGTTCCCTTTGTATGAACCCAAGTACTTTTATTAGCTCTGTTACGAGCAAAATCACATTGTTTACTTGGCTTTGCTGTCCTACTTATCATACCCTTAAATTCTGCAGTCAGATTTCATGGCATCGTTGTTCATCTGGTATCTGGCTCTGCTACACTTCCTATACTGAGTAATTTACATTTGTCGACGTTGAATTTCATCTTCATTTTCAAATTCATTCGAAAAATTTTTTTAGATCTTCCTGTAGTTTTGCGGAGTCCTCGTCAGATTTAATTACACGCTCTATTTTAGTGTCATCATCAAATTTACTTATGTTGCTGTCTACTCCGATATCTATGTCGTTTATGTATATAATAAATAATAATGGCCCAAGTACTGAGCCCTGGGGAACTCCACGAGTGACTTTTTTCCAATGGGATTTAGTGCCGTTAATGCTCACTCGCTGTTTCTTGCATTAAAATCACGCCCTAATCCATTTTAGAATATCTCCTTTAATGCCATGAGCTTCCACATTTCTTATTAGTGTTTCGTGGGGGACTCTGTCGAAGGCCTTGTTAAAGTCGAGATATATCATATCATAATTATGCCCCTCGTCCACTGATTCGAAAACAAGTGAAAAGAATGTTAATAGATTAGTTAGACATGAACGCCCGCTTGTGAAGCCATGTTGGGAATCATTGATCAACTTGTGCTTCTCCAGGTGATTTTGAATAGAGTTTGAAATGTTTGCTTCCAGCACTTGGCCCATTATTGATGCTAGACTGATTAAGGGTAAAGAGTATACATCTATCCTTCTTGAAAATCGGTATTACATTCGCTATCCTCCAGATTCTGGTACTACACCTGTTTTTAAGGACATGTTAAACAACTTTGCTAAGGGCATACTAAGCTCTTCCTTACATTCCTTTAATACTCTGGCAAATATCTCATCGGGACCAGGTGATTTATTAGGCTTTAATTTGTCTATATGCTTACTAACATCGTTACTAGTCACTACTATCTCACTTATTTTGTTTTCTTCACTATTTCTGAATAGAGTTGGGTTAGATAACTTGGGTTAGGTAAGTTAGATAGGTAGAATTGAGGTTGGACTGGGTTAGGAAGGTTGGGTTGGGCTTGGTAGGTTAAGTAGGGTAGGCTGAGTAGGGTATGGTAGAATCTTAAGAAAATATTCCAGTACCTTCACGAAGATTCCACCAGTTACTCCTGGCAACTGCTGGTCTATATCCAAATCTTCAATAATGTACAAAAAATATCGACATCCTAATCTACCATCTAACCATCCCGGAAGTAAACAACACATCATGGCGTCGGAACTCACATCTCCCGACCGTGGAAGAGTTTTCAAGGACAAAATTGTGAAAAGCTAACAATAAATGTTTTCATTGTCCACTCTTTGTCTCCATGAGGTAAGAAAGTATTTATCTATGGAGAGATATCGTCGATTCAGGCACTCAACCGTTCAGTATTAGATTTTATCTATCTAAATCATCCATAAAATCTCCCTCACTTAATGACGAAGACACGGAGAGACAGAAACATAAGTTGAGTGACAGATAAAATTACATGTGTGTGGCTAGACAGAGGGACGAGATGAGAGATAAGGTGGGTACACATAAGAGACAGACTATAAGATAAATGAATAACCAGAGTTAGACAGATAAAGTGATAGATGGAGAGAGAGAGAGAGAGAGAGAGAGAGAGAGAGAGAGCTCCGATACTTGGACATCTCCACAAATGGTTCTTAAAAATGTAAGGAAAACAGAAGAGGGAGTCACGTGCTTGTCTCGACCAGGAATATCTAGGAAGAACGGAATTTGAAGAAAAACTGAGATAAGGACAACAGTCGTAGTTCTTGACAGCTTTTAACAAGGACAACAGTCGTGGTTCTTGACAGCTTTTAACAAGGACAACAGTCGTAGTTCTTGACAGCTTTTAACAAGGACAACAGTCGTGGTTCTTGACAGCTTTTAACAAGGACAACAGTCGTGGTTCTTGACAGCTTTTAACAAGAACAACAGTCGTGGTTCTTGACAGCTTTTAACAAGGACAACAGTCGTGGTTCTTGACAGCTTTTAACAAGGACAACAGTCGTGGTTCTTGACAGCTTTTAACAAGGACAACAGTCGTGGTTCTTGACAGCTTTTAACAAGAACAACAGTCGTGGTTCTTGACAGCTTTTAACAAGGACAACAGTCGTGGTTCTTGACAGCTTCTAACAAGGACAACAGTCATCGTTCTTGACAGCTTTTAACATGGACAACAGTCATGGTTCTTAACAGCTTTTAACAAGGACAACAGTCGTGGTTTTTGACAGTTTCAGGGTTAAGTCTCCGTGTAGTTTTAACTCCTTTATCCTGTGTTAAGTGAACGTGTCTACTTAAGTTCAGTTTCTCAGGTATGTTTTGTCTCTCGTAAGTAATGTTAAATGAATGTGTATATAGTTAAGGTAGAGTCAGTGTAATTCTGAGTGTTTTGATGATTGCTCTCTCTCTCTCTCTCTCTCTCTCTCTCTGTCCTTTTTTTCCTTTTTTTCTCTCTTCTCTTTTTCTTTTTCCATCTCTTTCTCTATCTCTCTCTATATTTCAATAATTATCTGTTTCTTTCTGTGTTTATCATTCATCCCTTGTCTTTCATTTCTGGGGTGATGTCATTGCCAGGGTGATGTTGTCATTGTCAGGGTGTTATCCGTCTACTGCCCCTCCTCTGTGTACAATCAGCCGAGAATCTATTACAGGAACTGTTATACGTCTAAAACCTCAAGAGAATTTATCCTTTGTCTATGAAACAAGAGCAGTATACTCTGGAAATAACTGAGAATATAACCATTTGTCTAAAAACGAGAAGAGTAAATCAGTCCTAAAAAAAAAAAAAAAAAACGATTACCCGCCACTTGTCTAAAATAACAAATTATCATCTGCCATTTGTCTCAAAATCAACAGGAGTTTGTCAGTCTAGAAGCAACAGATCAAGAATATGACTCGAATCCGGCCAAGTCTTGATCTCCGTCGACTGTGAAATGACAGGAGTCTCTCTCCCTGACGCACACAAGCCCAGGGTCACGCCCGGCTGAGTACGGATCTACTCCTCCTTACCTCTCTCCCCACCCAACCTACATCCTACCTACCTCCCTCCTTGTCTACCCCCCCCACCCACTTACCCCCCATCACTCACTCCCTCCCCCTCCCTATACCTCCCTTACCCCCTCCCCTCCCACACCTCCTCCCTCCCTCCCTCCCTCCCTCCTCCATTTCTTACTTCCCACCTCCCACACCACCCACCTCCCACCCCTTCCCTCCCCACCCACTCCCCACCTCCCACCCCCACCTCCCCTACCCCACCCCACCCCTACCCACCCCACCCTCCCACCTCCCACTCCCACTTCCTCCCTCCCACCCACATCCACATTACATTTTCCTTCCTCCCCACCCCTCCCCACCCCACTCCCCACCCACTCCAACCTACATCCTCTACTAACTCTCCTACTCCACCCACCCACCTCTCGTCGGCCAGGCCAAGGTCGAGCTTTAACGGATCAGTCTGGAGAGGTATTAGGTTTGGAGGCCCAGCTGAAAGGTTACATTGAGTTGAGTTGCCAATTGTGAGTTGAAGGGCTTAGGAATAGGATTGGTCGATCAGAACCAAGTCCAGTTGATTTATCAATAATAGGTTTATAGACATCAACTGGCCGTCGACCTGGTGAATCAGGTCGGAAGTTGACACGGTTAGTCGGACTGGGTCCGTCATTCGGTCAGGTCATTCGGTCGGTCAGTCGGTCTGTCAACAGAGGCCGGTTGGTCTGTCGGTGGGGTGGTGTTTATTCTGGCCATGTCAATAAGGAACATCAACTCTGCATCCCAGACGATTAAAGCTGCCGCCCCACCACCCGCCGCCTCCTGCCACCCGCCATCTCCACACTCGCCGTCTGTTGCTACCCCGCCACCTCCCCCGCCACCCACCCCCACACTCCACCTTCACACCAGCGCCTCCCCACACCCACCCTGCCACCTGCCTCTCCAACACCCCACCACCTGCCACCCGTCGCTTCTTGCCACATACCTCTCCTGCCACCTCTGCCTCCTACATCCACTGCCTCCTGCCACTGCCGTCTCCTGCCACCCGCCGTCTCCTGCCACCCCTGCTGCCTCCCAACACCCGCCGTCTCCTGCCACCCTCCCTCTCCTCCCACCCACTCCCATCCACTGCCTCCTCCCCACATCCACCGCCTCCTCCCACACTCCACCCTGCCACCAGCCGTCCCCCACATCCACCGCCTCCCCTGCCACCCGCCGTCCTGCCACCTGCCTCCCACCACCCCTGCCCCTAAGCATCCACTGCCTCCTGCCACCTGCCGCTCCACACCTGTCCTCCTGCCACCTGGCTGTCTCCTGCCACCTGCCGTCTCCATCCACCTGCCGCCTCCTGCCACCCAATGTCTCCTGCCATCCACTGCCTCCTGCCACCTGCTGCCTCCAGCCACCTCCAGCCCCTGCCACCTCCGTCTCCTGCCATCCACTGCCTCCTCCTGCCACCTGCCGTCCCCAGCCACCCGCAGCCTCCTCCTCCCACCCCAACTCGTCTCCAGCCATCCACAGCCTCCTCCAACACCTCCTTCCACCTGCCAACCACTGCTCCTCCTGCCACCTGCTGCCTCCCCTGCCATCCACCGCCTCCTCCCAACCTCCAGTTGCCCCAGCCATCCGCAGCCTCCTAAGCCACCCTGGCTGCCCCTGCTATCCACCGCCTCCTCCTGCCACCTCCGCCGTCTCCTGCCACCTGTCATGCCCTTGCCACCTGCCAGCCCCTGCCAACGCACTGTCTCCGCCTATCTGCAGGCTCCTCCTGCTACCTGCCACCTTCCTGCCACCCGTCGTCTCCTGCCACATCCACCGCCTCCTCCTGCCACCCGCCGTCTCCCCATCCACTGCCTCCTCCTGCCACCTGGCTGTCTCCAGCCATCTGCAGCCTTGCTTACCTGTCGTCTCCCCATCCACCCGGCCTCCTCCTGCCACCCGCCGCCTACTGCCACTGCCCCGCCACCTCCTGCCACCTGCCGCTCCTGACACCCGCCGCCACTCACAACCGCCGCCACCCACTTCTAAGGTTCTGACAACCAAGACAAACAGCTGAATTTATACTCTGGGTCCTGTTTTAATGTGAGATACGGTAGCGTAGAGATAGATATAAGGGAGAGACAGAGATAGGTGAGACAAGGAGACAGGGACGAGGAGAGACGGGGAGACGAGGAAAGACGGGAAGACGAGAGAGATGGGGGAGATGAGGAGAGACGGGGAGATCAAGGAGATTGGGGAGACGGGGAGAGGCAGTGGGAGACAGGAGATACAAAGACAGAGGGAGACAGGCAGGCGAGAGAGAGAGAGAGAGGTAGAGAGAGAGAGAGAGAGAGAATAGGATCACTGATAAATACATTACTAACCACTGAAAAATCATTATAGAGGGCGGCTTTAGAAATACGAGGACTTGATGGTAAAACACACACATCTATCCTACAACTCCCAGCACAGTAGATCTGCTTAATCACACTATTTCGTCAGTTAAAGCAGAACGTGGCGGCATTTCACACCTAATTTGAAAGAAAATTACCTGTAAATATTTTAACTAAATCCTTTACATAAATTGTTTCCCTAGTGATTTTTACAGGTGCTAATCTATTTTGCGTTAAAAGTACTACAAAATTGTATTAAAGTTTACTGAATTTTGAATGGATTAAATTATAGAATGTATCAGTGTGTTGGCATTAGCACGTTTTAAATTGAATCATACTGA
>NW_024738540.1:0-8022 GCF_018991925.1 Homarus americanus
GCTTGTTTTCTGCTAAAACGCTGTTTATAGTTAGTTTTACTTCTTGCACAGGAAACACTCAATTTTTACTCAAATATAGTGTATTTTAGTAAGTTTTACTTCTCTAACGAGAAATGTTTTTTTTCTCCTAAAAATGCTGTTTTTAGTTAGTTTTGCTTCTAGTGAAAACACTCGATTTTGAATGAAAACAGTTGAATTCGTTAGTTTTACTTCTTTTCACGGATTACGCTTGTTTTCTGCACAAAGCAGTTCATTTTAGTTCATTCTATTTTTTTTTCACGAAAAACGCTTGTTTTCTGCTCAAAACAGTGTATTTAATTCGCTGACGTCTTTTCACGGAAAACGCTTGTTTTCTGCTCAAACACGCTGTTTTTAGTTAGTTTTACTTCTAGTACTGGAAACATCAGTTTCTGCTCAAAAACAGTGTATTTTAGTAAGTTTTACTTTTATCACGAAAACGCTTGTTTTTTGCAGAAAACGCTGTTTATAGTTAGTTTTACTTCTTGTACTGGAAACACTCAGTTTAAAAAAAACAAAAACAGTGTAGTTTAGTAAATTGTACATCTGTCACGGAAAACGCCTTTTTCTCCTAAAAATGCTGTTTTTAGTTAGTTTTACTTCTTCTAGTGAAAACACTCAAATTTTAATGAAAACAGTGGAATTCGTTATTTTTACTTCTTTTCACGGAATATGCTTGTTTTCTGCACAAAGCTGTGCATTTTAGTTCATTTTAATTTTTCACGAAAATCGCTTGTTTTCTGTTCAAAATTTTTTATTTTAGTTCACAGACGTCTTTTCAATGAAAACGCTTGTTTTCTGCTCAAACTTACTGCTTTTATTTAGTTTTACTTCTAGTACTGAAAACATCAGTTTCTGCTCAAAAACAGTGTATTTTAGTAAGTTTTACTTTTATCACGGAAACGTTTGTTTTCTGAAAAAATTCTGTTTATAGTTAGTTTTACTTATTGCACTGGAAACACTCAGTTTTTCCACAAAAACAGTGTATTTTAGTAAGTGTTACGAACCCCTCCACCGATTGTCATGATCTACCTACCCAGCACTACGAACCACGCCATCTATTGTCTTGATCTACCTACCCAGCACCACGAGCAACGCCATCTAGGGACGAGACACGAGTATGACTCGTCTTAGTTACCACTCCGGGGTTTCCCTTCTCCATATCCTGGTTGTTGCGTCACCTCCTCCAAGTCTTCTTTGTCAGCTCGAATTCGAGGAGAGAGGACTTGGCTCTGGGAAGTGACCACAGGATCACCTATCCTGGAAACCTACGGCACAGTGACTACCTACCGTCTTCTACAATACTCAGCCTTGCTCGTCAGCCATCTCAGCTCCGCACTTAAGTATTTGTAATCTTGTATTGCCTCCCCCACGTCCACTTGCTTCAAATTATTGTATGTTGTATTAATATGTATATACTGTTAATGTTTAGGTTAAGTATGGTTAAGGGTAAATTATAGATAGCTAAATATTTATGGTACTTTATTATACACAACAAAAACTCGCATCCTTTGTCTACCCTTTTATAGTCCGATTGTCTTTGTTTTGTTTTTTTTGTTGTTGCCTGTTGGGATCTGGGTAGACTTTTAACAATATTCTAAATCCCCAACTCGTAACAATAAGTTTTACTTCTCTCCCGGAAAATGTTTTTTTTCTCCCAAAAATGCTGTTTTTATTTAGTTTTACTTCTTCTAGTGAAAACACTCAATTTTGAATGAAAACAGTGGAATTCGTTAGTTTTACTTCTTTTCACGGCATACGCATTTCTTCTACACAAAGCAGTGTGATTTAGTTCATTCCAGTTTTTCACGAAAAACGCTTGTCTTCTGCTCAAAAAAATGTATTTTAGTTCACTAACGTCTTTTCACGGAAACAAATTGTTATCTGCTCAAGCACACTGCTTTTAGTTAGTTTTACTTCTTGTACTGGAAAAACTTAGTTTTTACTAAAAAAAGAGGTGTATTTTAGTAAGTTTTACATAAGTCACGGAAAACGCTTTGTTCTTCTAAAAATGCTGTTTTTAGTAAGTTTTACTTTTAGTGAAAACGCTCACTTTTGAATGAAAACATTGGAATTCGTTAGTTTTACTTCTTTTCACGGAATACGCTTGTTTTCTCCACAAAGCAGTGCCTTTTATTTCACTGACGTCTTTTCATGGAAAACGCATGTTTTTTGCTCAAACACACTGCTTTTAGTTAGTTTTACTTCTTGTACTGGAAACACTCAGTTTTTCTCAAATACAGTGTATTTTAGTAAGTTTTTCTTCTCTCACGGAAACGCTTGTATTTTACTAAACGGTTTTTATAGTTAGTTTTACTTCTTCATGTAAAAACAACCAATTTTGAATGAAAACAGTAGAATTCGTTAGTTTTACTTCTTTTCACGGAATACGCATGTTTTCTGCACAAAGCAGTGCATTTTAGTTCATTCTAGTTTTTCATGAAAAACGCTTGTCTTCACATCAAAAAAGTGTATTTTAGTTCACTGACGTCTTTTCAAGGAAAACCCTTGTTTTCTCCTCACACACACTGCTTATATTTAGTTTTACTTTTAGTACGGGAAACATCAGTTTCTGCTCAAAAACAGTGTTTTTTTAGTAAGTTTTACATTATTACGGAAACGCTTGTTTTCTGCTAAAACGCTGATTATAGTTAGTTTTACTTCTTACACAAGAAACACTGAGTTTTTACTCAAATACAGTGTATGTTAGTAAGTTTTACTTCTCTCACGGGAAATGCTTTTTTTCTCTAATATAAATGCTGTTTTTAGTTAGTTTTACTTCTTTTAGTGAAAACACTCAAATTTGAATGAAAACAGTGGAATTCGTTAGTTTTACTTCTTTTCACGGATTACGCTTGTTTTTTGCAGAAAGCAGTGCATTTTAGTTCGTTCTATTTTTTTTCCACGAAAAACGCTTGTTTTCTGCTCAAAAAAGTGTATTTTAGTTCACTGATGTCTTTTCATGGAAAACGCTTGTTTTTTGCTCAAACACACTGCTTTTAGTTAGTTTTACTTCTTGTACTGGAAACACTCAGTTTTTCTCAAATACAGTGTATTTTAGTAAGTTTTTCTTCTCTCACGGAAACGCTTGTATTTTACTAAACGGTTTTTATAGTTAGTTTTACTTCTTCAAGTAAAAACAACCAATTTTGAATGAAAACAGTAGAATTCGTTAGTTTTACTTCTTTTCACGGAATACGCCTATCGTTCCGTCACCCTCTTATGTATGGAATCGGAGGATGAGGTCCTTATTTTCCCCTGATCCAAATGTGATCCCATGAAAACCAGACCTGGAATCGCAGCAGACAAGCAAGGCAGAAACCATCTGCTTCTTCCTCAGCGAAGGGCAGCAAGGAGGCTATCAGTTCAGCCTGAGTGGATTATGCCCCGTCAGAAACTCTGAGAAAGTTTGGCTCAGGGCATCAGGAGAGATGTAGACACCAGCCCGCCCGACCTGTGGCGGGGTCAGCAGAGCCATCAGTGTGAGACGACCCTACTTGGGATCGGTGGGCGATCTGGTGAGTGGTATTTGAAAATAACAGGGTTCATGGGATTTCGGGACGGTCCACCGAGAGCAATCACTTCAGGTTAAAGTAATGAAGAACGAACCAACAGCAGGATGACAACAATATCAAGCAGGTGGTCGTGTTCCTGAAGGCTCGTATGGTGACCATCGCCACTGTCTTCTAGATGGAGGTCGGCCTCCGAACAGGAAGTCAAGTTGGCTTGGACATAGTTGCCCGAGATCAGTAGAATGGAAACAATTTTTGGTAAAACTCCTGGACACAAATCCTGTGAGAAAGACCAAGTTCGTATGAAACATGTCACTGGATAACTTCAGGACGGTGGATTGAACTAATATTGGCAGCATAATCGACACAGACAGATAAAGAACATGCATGGTGATGGGATGGTAGCTTAAACCAGCACATGACAGACCTTTATTCTCGAAGATAGCGGATTTCAGGGATCTGACAATGTGTGCGAGCTACATACAGACCCAGGCATTTTGTCTCATTAACCCAGTCCAAGGGCGTTCCTGATAAGAGAAGGGGTGGAGGTACAACACGACCGTGCCACATGGCTTTTGTTTTCGCAGTTGAAAGAAGGAAACCAAGTGAATCATACTCTCTGGATACCAGATCAAGGGCTTCCTGCATGCTGAGGTAGTCAGGGGCTTGGAGGAGGACATCGTCGACATATTCTGAGTGAATAACTTCTGTTGGCCACGGGAGAGATGCAATGGAGTGCATGAGAGTGTTAAACAAGGTGGGACTCAGGACTCCACCTTGAGGGGTGCCGAGGTTCATTTCTTGAACAGGAGATGTAGAGCCTTCAACGCGAACCTGGGCCTGACGTCCAGTGAGGTAAGAGGCGATCCATTGAAGAAGTCTCCCTTTAACCCCTAACAGAGCAAGTTCACCTAAAATGAGGGCAGGCTGAGACGTATCAAAGGCTCCCTTGATATCAAGGAAGACGGAGAGGTGGGCAGTCTGATTGCAATAAAAGGAAGCAATGGAGTGTGCTGTGCTGTGATGTTGTATGAAACCATTGAGGGAGTTGTGAAAGCCGCCTATGGTGTGAAGAAGGCGACGATGGAGTATCCTCTCCATCATCTTGCAAACACAGGAGGTAAGACTAATGGGTCGATATTTACCAGGATCTCCTGGCTTAGGGATGGGGATAATAGTGGCATTTTTCCAGTTAGACGGGAAAACCCCATGTTCATAAGACATATTGTAGAGAGCGAGCAAGGGGGCGTTAGGAATATTAGTACCGGCTTTGAGGACGGAGTAGGTTATCTGATCATCCCCAGGAGAGGTGTCTTTTCTAGAGCGACGAGCACTGTCAAGCTCGAACTGTGTGATGGGATGATCAGTGGGGGCAGGGGAGGTAAGAGCAGCATGAACAACAGGCTCAGATGCATCGATGCGAGCCTGCACTGCCTGCTGCATTGGATCTGGAAGTGCCTCAGGGGAGGAAGCTCGTACCCAGTCCTCCATTAAGGAACAGGCAAGGGAGGCGGGGTCAGGGTGGGGAGGAGGCCTCCGTCGAGTACCCCGTATAGCATTAATCCGATTCCATACACAAGAGGGTGACGACTGGAACGATAGAGACCCCGTGAATGATAGCCAGTCCGCCTCACGAGTCCTACGACATTCCTGAGTTGCAAAGGAGCACCAGTTTTTTTAATTCTTCCTAGTCCTCTGGAGATAGAGACCTCCGTATGGCAGAGTGGAGATCACGGGTTACCTGCCGGAGGTGTCTCATGGCAAGGATGCGATACCAGTAGTTGGTGGCACTTCTGGGGTGACGGGGAGGGCGTGGAGGGGTAGCGCAATTGACAGAGTCATACACGCCATCAACAAAATCAGCGCTGTAAGAGTCAAGGGACTGGGAGACAACATAGGAATCCGCCCAAGTTGAAAGGTATTGGGTAAAGGAAGGAACAGCATCTTGTGTGAGACGAAGGCGAGGGGATCGATAAGGAGCTGATGTCGGGGCAGAGAAGGAGAGCCCGAGATGGGTAGTAACGGCAAGATGGTCACTATACAGAGCAGGCTCGGTGCAAACGGTAGAATGAAAGGAGGTATGACCGTTCAATAGTAAGCCAACAACAAGGAAACTATGGGGAAGGCGAGTAGGATCGTCAGGACAAAGAAAGCAAACATCATCATCCCCATTATGAAACTGTGAGAGATGTGATCCGTTAAGGGTACATGGAGTGGGATGATCTGGAGTAAGAGTGGGATGGCGGGACTTAAAGTCGCCAAGAACAATACAGGTAGTGGGAACCCCATCATGGAGGTCGTGAAGAAGCAGGGGGTCCAGAGAATCACTCTTGAAATGAACATTGACTACACGAAGGGTCCGGTCACCAAGAGTACGGGAGACAGAAAGTAATTCAGACGGGGGTCCATGTGAGTCAGGTGAAGGGAGACGAACAGATGGAATGGTGTTACTCACAAGGGTGAGGAGGCCACGAGCCTGCCCACGGTACCGAGGCAGGGTGTAAACAGTATAGCCAGAGAGGCGGAGTGGAGTAACATCGTCTGTGATGGTTTCCTGAAGTAGAGCAACATCTACTTGATGGGAGAGCACAAACTGGGCGAGGTCTGTCCGGCGAGGTCTAAGTCCCTGGTGGGGCTAGACAGGGCTCCAGAAGAGGTACCAAATTCTGTTGATGACAATGGAGAAGGAGGAGTGGGAGAGCGAGGGATGGATACTCCATCTCGGGAGAAGGAAGGAAGCGGGTCACCAGAGCTTGCAAAGTGCGCCCCTGTTGGGTCAGGGTGTCCTGAATGAGTTGTTGTTGCCTCTGCAATGTCGCAATTGTTTTCACAAACGAGTCGAGTTGAGCAGAGAGAAGGTTGATTTGCTTGACGTGGCGATCCAGACGGAGAGTGATTGTCTCCATAGAACCAACTTGGTGTACCTGTGCAGGAGCTGGAGGTGGCGGCAAGGATTGCCGAGGGCCCGACTGGGCAGGTGGTGGTGGTAGCGACCGAGAGGGACTGTGAGGGTTCAGGTGAGCAAGAGGTGGTGGTACTGGTGCTGGTGAGAGACAGCGGGGGTCCAGGTGGGCAGTAAGGTGGTGGTGACCGGGAGGAAAGGTGAGGGCTCAGGTGAGCAAGAGGTGGTGGTGCTGGTGAAAGACAGCTGAGGTCCAATTGGGCAGGAGGTGGTGGTGACTGTGTGGCAGGGCCGGCAACGACCTTGTTCCAAGAACGGTAGGGTGAGGGAGGGAGGGGAGAAAGGATGGGTGGTAGGGGTGATAGGGGGGATGGTGGAGGAGAGGAGATCAATGAGAAATCCTTGGTGGATGGAAGAGGCGGTGATGGATAGGAGTGAGGTTTGGTTGACAGGGGCTTCGTCAGAGACGAGGGCGGTAGTGCAAGGTAAGTTTTCCCCGGGCGAGTGTAAGGACGCTGTGGGCAATTGGCATTCCAGGCGTGGTGACTGCCATGGCAATTGACACACCGTGGAATAACTGGGATTTTGTTCTGAATTTTCGATTTGCATTCCACGGCAAGCGACCATCCTCATGCACTCTCAGGTGAGGTGCTTCCACGATTGGCAACGACCACAGATTTTCGGGGTTCCGATAAATCGGTCGAGAGGACAGTTGTGAATTGGTCCTACATTCACCTTCGGAGAGAGGGGGCACACCCACCAGCAGATGAGTTCTTTGGATGGGCGTTTGGAGACCGGGTTGATGGGACGTTCCATGTCTAGTAGTTGTGGGAGAAGAGGGCGAAGATCGTCGATAGGGATCTCCCAGGGAACGTGGCGAACCATTACCTTAGTACGACGAGTTTCTGGGGTGATGGTGGTGAACTTCAACATCACCTCCCCCTGGGGAGCAGGAAAGCCCACCTGAGTGAGCAAGCGTACCATCTCGTCCATTTGTGTGGTGACTATTACGGCTGTAGGACCTCGGCAGAGACGAAGTGTTGAGTCCTGAAGTGGAGAGCAGTGACGGAAGAACCAGGTCGTCTGTGTGCTCAGAGGCAAGACCCGAGGAAAGGCGAGACAACGAAGGCGCGACGGGGCAGGGAGACAAAGGGAATCCCCTATGTCCATCGTCGATGGAGGGTCGGTCATTGAACCACATGTAAGCTCACTTGGGGACCCCGATGACAGGAGGAGGCAACCCTCTACAGCCCCAGAAGGGGTGGGAGAAGGAGCCGTAGCCCCTGCTGGAGACCCTGGCTTCTGAGGTTTTTGCTTCTTTGACTTGTCTTCGAGAAGAAAGTCATCAGCATCACTGTCACCTACTGCCGCCATCTCCAACGAACGGGAGCGTTTAAAGGCAGGCATAGGGCACGTTGGCAACACTGCAGTCAGGTGGAGTGGTAAAGACGTCACTGCTATTTCGCACTTCACATTGCGCATGCGCAAACTTGAAAAATATTGCCCAGAGGGACCGGGTGGTAGGACAAGATGTTTTTATCCCCCCAAAAATGACAAAGTCCAGAAGTAAAAAATAATAGATGCCACTGT
>NW_024738541.1:0-7500 GCF_018991925.1 Homarus americanus
TATCATTATTCACACCTCCTTGAATATTATGAGCTCTGGATATAGTAAAGCGTAGACAGTGACTGAGATCACCACATTCCAAAATATCCAAATACTTTTCAGAGCTAACTCTTCCTTTAATCTGAGTTAGTTCACCCATGATGCTGTCTGTGTTTAACAAGCCCCAAACATTGACTGTCACATGATTCGCTTCTTGCCACCTTGTTGATGATGTGACGTTGATAACCTGGTGTTTGGCCGCCACAGTGGAGAGGACCCTGGGTGGTGGATGCTAAGGTCATCTCATCTAAGATCACCTGACCCCAAAAGTCTGTCTTCACCCTCGTATTGCCGGTGAACTGGAGGCTGGTAGTACGATGGCGATCTAACCTTTCCTTAATTGCCTGAGTCCTGTGGTGTATCCCGGCCTCATGTAACCTCCTTCCCACAGTTCCTGCAGAAACGTCAACTTGAAGCTGTTTTTAATGGTGACTGTCATGGGAGGCTGTGTCGCCATGAGTCTTTCATCGTCCACTGGGGTAGTCTTTCTCGGTCCACCAGACTTAGGTTGGGTTAGGAGGATTACACTTCCCTCCCTCCCTGCCACCTTCTCTCCCTCTCCTTCCTTCTCCCCTTCCTCTACCTCCCCCTCCTACCTCCCCCTCCTTCTCCCTCCCCACCACCTCCTCCCTCTCCTCCACCACCTCCTCCCTCTCCTCCACCACCACCTCCTCCTCCTCCTCCTCCTCCTCCTCCTCCTCCTCCTTCCCCACCACCTCATTATAAACCTTGATGACAGCTCTTGTTATCATTAATAAAAAAATATTGACTAAAACAACCAATAGGAAACAACCTTATCACTCAGTTCCCGAGAGTGCCACAGTGCCACGTGAGAGTGCCAAGGTGCCACATGAGTTAGGAACGTTTGGTAGGGAGTAACACTACACCTGGAGGCAAAGACATTAAATAATTATCATACATAGAAAATCTAAAATGAAATACAGTTCAGTAAAAGTAATCAATAATGAATAAAGTGTTACTGTGCACTCACCTTTAATGTAGTCAGCTGAATGCACATGGGGCCTCAATAATTTGTTAATTAAACATGGAGACTACATTAATTGGCTGAAGCAGAGCAGGAGACAGGGCTGGGTGGGTCATCAATGCTGCTTTCTTCAGATAGGTTAATGTACTTATTGGTTGAAGGTATTGGATCATCTTGAGGGAGTGAAGAGGCAGCAGTGGGGGACTTCTTAAAATATTTGTCCAATTTAGACTGCACAGTTTGCCTTTTCTTTTCATTGTAAATCTCCCTGTATCAAGCAAATGCATCTTGGGTCAATCTGTCAACTTTGGCAAAACGCTAAACATTTTGATCCATTTCTTCAAAAATTTTCATCCCCTTATTAATAGTAACAAATGCCTCTGTCATTTGTTTCACTGAAACCTTTTTTGGGAGTGCAGATTCTTCTTCTACATTTGACTCTCTTCTTCCTCTGCAATTTTCTGTGCCTCCAGTTTAATAAGATCCTCGTTACTTAGCTCTTCTGCTACACTTTCAACCAACTGCTCAACATCTTCATTATCAATTTCGGGGGTGCTGGTGGTAGAGTGGTACCGCTCTTGCCTTCGCAAGCGAGATGTCACGGGTTCGATTCCCGGGCCAGTGGAAGTTGTTTGGACATACTTCCTAGCCTCCATTAGTCCCTGTTCACCTAGCAGCACAGTAGGTACCTGCTGTAAATCGAAAGTTGCGAATTCGTATTCAGGGACAAGTTGTTGGAGCTTCCAATAACTTGATGACATAAAATCATTGACTCTCCAGGCGTCTATGCCCTTGACTCTTCAGGCTTCTGCGCCCTTAACTCATGAGACATAAAGGCAAGCATGAACTTAGCATGCTGCCCTGTTGGGCACTGTAAACGCTTCTGCGCTTCACCTTGCACAAGGCTGTAGGGGAGTGCCCAATAAATAATAATAAAGAAAAAAAAATTATCAATTTCTAACTTAAGCTGTTTAGCCAACTCCACCATCTTGTTACTAATCTCAGAAATTACTTCATCTTCATTAAATTCTTTGAAACTGTTCACATATCTTTTCAGGACTTCTTCCATATTCCATTCATGCACTGACCTGTAACCTCATCCCATGCTGTTCTTTATACATTTCAAAATGTTGTAGGCCTTCCAAAACTCTCTGAGCGCTTTCTCACCTTCAGTAGCAGCAACAGCCTGAGGGAAGGTCCACTAGCGTTGCTGGGGGGGGAGGGGGGCGGCGGGCGGCGGCGGCGGTCCGCCCCGGGCGGCACTTTTGGGTCTGCTCATCACCCATATCTACAGCTACTGGAGACGTTAATCCATCCCTTTGTATCGGCGGCAAGTTAATCCTTGTCGTGTCTGACCTAACACCTGACCCACATCATCACGGCCACGTCATGAGCTACACCCTTGCTATGCGCCCCCGCCACACACACAACCTGTAACCTGTTGAGGATTAAGGTTACAACTTCAAACAAGTACGCCAGTGAGCTCATGTGGTGTGGGTCAGGTGTTAGGTCAGACACGACGAGGATTAACTTGCCGCCGATACAAAGGGAAGGATTAACGTCTCCAGTAGCTGCAGATATGGGTGATGAGCAGACCCAAAAGTGCCGCCCCCCAAAAGTGAAGGATCACGAGATGCTGAATTGCCATACGACATTGAATTGAGGAGAGAAATGTTTTCTTCGCTGGACAGAGTGATCCAAGAAATAACTTTGAGATTTCAACAGCTTCATGAACTTGCTGAGAAATATGCCTTCCTTACCCCATTGAATCTTTTGGATGATAAATATGAGTGTAAAATAGATCACGATCACGACGACATTGATAAAGAGGAGTTCCTCGTTGAGAGAAAAAGACTTCAGCATTTTGTTGCTGTTGCTGCTATAACTATTAAAGACAGAATACAGACGTGGAAAGAAGGCCCCCTTGAACTTCTGGAGTTTTTTCAAAAGTATAACCTTGGGAACTCGGTTCCAAATATAGTAATAATGCTGAGGATTTTCCTCACAATTGCTGTTAGTGTTGCTACCTGTGAGAGGAGTTTTTCGAAACTAAAACTGATCAAGAATTACTTAAGATCTACTATGAGCACCTTGCGCTTGAGAAATCTTGCCATACTGTCTATAGAGCGATAATTGACAGATGAAATAGTTTTTGACAATGTCATTGAAGAATTTGCCAACGGAAAAACAAGAAAAGTCGAAGTTGAAGACAGGTGTATATAGAATAGGTAGTAGGTAGTAGGCAGCTACCAAACAGGGAGGTACTACCGCCTGGGAAGATATTGGAAGCATAATGTGTTGTGTAATGGTAGACCCTGCTGCTATATGGCATTGCAAAAATTGTGACCAAGTCCCAGGTTGCTGATCTGACTTTCTGCCTCACTTACACACAATTGCGGGGTCTCAATTGTTTCTCCTGCTATTAACAACACAACATACGTATATCGTTTCTCACTAATGATCTTTTTTTTTTAATTTCTTTATGGTTCCTTATTATCATTATTATTATTATTATTATTATTATTATTATTATTATTATTATTATTATTATTATTATTATTATTATTATTATTGTTATTGTTATTATTATTTATTATTATTATTATTGCAGTGTTTTCAGTATTATTATTATTATTATTATTATTATTATTATTATTATTATTATTATTATTGTTACGTATTACGTTTTCGCCCCCCGGGCCCTGATGTGGGTCGGTGACCTGTGTTCGGGTGGGCTAATACCCATTAAAAAAAAAAATAAAAAAAACAAAAAGAGATAGACAAATAACTAAATAAAGACAGTAAAGTAAAAATTGATTCATTAAATATTTTCAGATCAAATTCCTGTTTACTTCCAGTCCCACGTCCAGCAATCCAGGTGTGTCCTTGAGACAGACACATCAGGTCACGAATCGTCTTCTCTCTGTCTTTCCCGTTGTTGTTTTCTCCCGTTCTGCTGAGGCGCCAAAAATGTCAGGTTGTCATTTACTATTAACTACCAGGAGATGATGTGTCACAATTGTCCTTGTCTTCTGATGTAAGTTTTCTTCTCTCTCTTATGAAGTTTAAGGTTTTGATCTTAAATTTTGTGTATTGTTTTGTACTGTTTCGTAAGGTTTTGTGTTAATTTGTTTTATTTTTTCTCTCGATTTTCCAGTTTTTGTCAGCAGGATAGATGATATGTTTATCTTCCTCTGTTTCATCTTACTCTATGGGAAGAATAATTTTGGCCTGATTTCAAGTCTGTCTGTCTGTGTACCTTAAATTCCTTGGCGTGGAGTTTTAGTGTCTCTGTTATGCGTTCACTCCTGCTTCTTATAGTTTTAGTAACTTTTATAATTTGAGTTTCTTAGCATTCATAGTTTAGTCTTTAATGTTGTTTATATACAATTGGTAGCAGCTACATATTTTTTTCTAATCTATTTTGTGACTCAAATTAAAATTTTTATTATCATTATTATTTGATTTTAATATATTCAATATTTTTTAACGTAATACGCCATATTTCTTCTCAGTATTCTTGATAGCATCCTAGTCTTGTGGTCTATCTATCTATCTATCTATCTATCTATCTATGTATCTATCTATCTATCTCTATCTATCAATCTATCTATCTATCTATCTATCTATCTATCTATCTATCTATCTGTCTGTCTGTCTGTCTGTCTGTCTGTCTGTCTGCATCCTTAGATTTAATTTCAATATCATAAATGTTACATGGTAATAGATAACCTTGCATGACAATAAACGTGACTTTATATATGTTAAAAGCGGGATAGACTGAGGTACCTGGGTAAATAATGTGTTTATAATGGTAGTATCTCGTGCACCACCCTCCTCCTAGTAGAATAGTCTCCAATATATCAAGTTCATTACGAGGGACTCACTGAATGGATGAAAAATAACTTAAATAACCAATAAAATTACGTTTTCATTATCATCATCGTGACGTGAGGGAAATAAAAATTTAAATTATTCCCAAATAATTATTCTAGGAAAAATCATAGGTCTTTATTTTTTAGGAGTGATTATTAGGTAATTTTAGCCTCAGAGAATATAAGTAAAATGTCAGAAAGTTGTGTCATTGTTGTATAGTCTCTAACGTTAACCAAGGAAATGATGTAGCCGATGGAGTGCCCTTAAATTCAGGCTTGTCTGCTGTAAAATGAAGAAAATTGAATGGTTATACTTTACAGGGTATTCTTTTGTATTTATTTATTTATATTTTTATTTTTTTATTATTATTATTATTTTTTTTTTAGTGATGGCAGAATTGTAGCTCATAAATTTTGGGTAAACAATGTAGGAAGAGAGGAGTAAGGGGAGAGGAGGTGAAAATACTAAATATATGCTGAATAACTTGACATCCTCCATCATTATATAAAAACGACCCAAAATCCTGGACACACATCTCTTATAATGCTTTAGTGTGCATTTTGTCAGGGGGGTTATGTTAGGTTAGATTAAGTTAGGTTAGATTTGATGAGGTTAGGTTAAGTTAGTTTAGTTTTTTTTGTCTGCAGGGATTATAACAACACACTTCAACATAGGAACTGTATATCATGACTGTACTGTAGCGAAGACATAACAACACCGGGAAGAAAATGTGAAAACTGTGTTATGTAGGATTACACTACTCTGATATGAAACTAAGGAAGGTATGGATCACTTAAGAGCTTTAGAGATGAAGGAAGGAAGGAGAAGATTAATTACGTGGACAGGATGATAAACGAAGCTCTCCTGACGAGGGTTGCAGAGAGAGACAGAACCTATTAAGTGTGATAACAGGAGAAATACTAACTGGATTGGTCGTGCGTTGACAGACGAGGGGCATTTATGGAATGTCAGGGAGAGAAGCGATCGAAGATTGGGTTATCGAATTAACTGGAGAATTAATGGATATACGTAGCGTGGAATAAGGAGATAAAGGACAAGGAAAACTTGGAAGATTGGATACCGATGAGAAGATGACTGAAAAAAATAAAACCTGGGACGAACACCTTGTCGAAAATCAAGTTTTATCTAAGTATTTCAATGGATTTAGAAGCGTGACAAAACTACATTGGTGCCTTTAAGAATTCGGAATTATATTGTACAATTCAAAATTCAGGTTTATTTATTTAACTATATTGTACAGTTCCAAATTCAGGTTTATTTATTCATTTATTATTTGTTACAGTCGATCAGTGAAGAAGATGGCCGGCCTTACTGCGCATTTTATGTTGTCTCGTATATTTTGTTTTAACTTATTTCATCTCATGTGAAGTTAATCCTAAAGAGTTCGTTCATCGAGGTATATTTTCAATGTTATGTTATTGAATTGATTGTATACAATTTACTATGAACTTATGAAAAACTTTATGTACCCGGTTGAGGTATGAGAAAGAGTTATATCTGTACTCAGGTAACACATGTGCACCGCCATTGCTCAGGTAACACATGTGCACCGTTATGATCATGCATACACACACCTGATCATCTAAAATCGCAACCAGGAAATTTTAACAGACAATTGCATACATTTCTACAACAGATACAGTAATGCCAACAGACAGGTACGCACAGAAGGAACTTGAAGTACAGCGTAATATTACAGAACCAATTAAAAAAAATATGTTAGGTAAATTTTGTTCCACATGACAAGGAAAATGCGAGACTTTAATCCCTTGTTGACGACCATCTTTCCTCGAGGCTGCCTGCTGTCCCCGACCACACAGGGAGAGACAGACCGATAGATAAATATAAAGCCACACTGACAGACCGTAGACAGAATGCAGATAGACAGACTGACAGAAAACGGAAAAAATAACTGACACACACAAACTAGGGAGGGAAGGGGAGGGGATGGAAAGAGAGAGGAGAGGGGGGGAGGGAGAGAGGGGAGGAGAGAAGAGAAAGGAGAAGAAAAGGAAGAAGGGGGGACTCAGTTCGACATTGGCCGTGAACCATCTGTTGTGTCCGTTGGTCCGTTGTCTACCGTTACTGGCTTCTCCCCTCCCCCCCCCCATCATCCTAACCCCACCACCTCCTCCCTCTCTCCATTGTTCCTTCTCCTGTTGCTCACCCCTCCCTCTCAACCCCTCCCTCTCAACCCCTCCCTCTCAACCCCTCCCTCACAATCCCTTCCTCACAACCCCTTCCTCACAACCCCTTCCTCACAACCCCTTCCTCATCTCTCCCTCACCCCTCCCTCTTAACCCCTTCCTCACAACCCCTTCCTCACCCCTCCCTCACAACCCCTCCCTCTTAACCCCTTCCTCCACAGCCTTCCTCACCCCTCCCTCACAGCCCCTCCCTCTTAATCCCTTCCTCCACAGCCCCTCCATCTTAATCCCTTCCTCACAGCCCCTTCCCCTCACCCCTCCCTCCCACAGCCCCTTCCTAACCCCTCCCTCACAGCCCTTCCTCACCCTCCCGCTACAGCCCTCCTTCACAACCTTCCGCATCCCTCCCTCACAGCCCTTCCTCACCCCTCC
>NW_024738541.1:12500-17792 GCF_018991925.1 Homarus americanus
TCCTAAACTAAGTCTTCTTAGTGTGGGCCAGGTAGGTGTGTGGCGTGGCAGGTACTGGACAGTGACACACACACACACACACGTGGCCATAATAAACTCACACCTTGTTCACTCATCTTCACTACACGAGTCTATAATCACACCAGTGCCTAAAACATCTCATCATTCGTCAGTGTCAACCAACAACAAGGCGACAACTGTGTATTCTCGAGGATGATGAAGACACGGCTCCACAACTAACCTATCCTAACACTACCCTGAAATATGGACGTAGGCAGCAGTAGGAGGAAGATGGTTAGGAGTTGATAATTTGTAGTTTAGTTTACGGGCAACTTGGCAGACCTGCTATTACTACTACTACTACTACTACTACTACTACTACTACTACTACTTCTTCTTCTTCTTCTTCTTCTTCTTAGCTGTCACTCGGAATTGAGTATGACGATCATCCAGCTATGAGACAATGATATGAGTTATGAAAGATGTCACCTTCGTTGATGAGCTCTGAGGTGACTAGAGAGGCCGATACTGGACCGGCAGGATCGTTTACAGATGTTGCACATTGGAGGGCTACATCTAGTGTGGGACAGGCGGCGGCAACGTCTTTCCGGCGTTGGCGCTTGTCTGCCTCTGTATGCAGTCGGGATAACTCAGAAGTATTGACACATTCTCGTGTGGTGCTCCTCCAAGCGTTACGGTGTGGAATAAAGACGGGAATACACTATTATCACTTCACGTGAGCTCATGCGAGCTCACGAGTCCTCAAAACCGTGAAATCGGCAAAGAATTCACAATTGTGTCTCGTCACCTCACGTGATTTTACAAAGTTAAGAAAAAAAAATATTCACCAGCTTAGTGATGAACACTAGAATAATAGCTAAGAGTATATTTAATATACTGTAAACGTGCTTAATAAAACAAATGAAATGTTATGTTAGTCACTTAAAGTTTATAATAAAATTTATTAAATTTTTCAGTGTCAATGTAATACCATTATTAAAAACAAAACAAAAATAATTCTGTCCCAAATTTGAAATAAATCGAACCAAATACCAATGTTAGTAGAGTAGCCTATTACTTTTAGTTTTTGTCTCCGTTTTCTTTAAATTACAAAAACATTGTTCATCACAGAAGAGTATAACGGCAAGAACAAAAATTCTTCAACAGCTTTGTCTCATATGAACACCATAATAATAATAATGTATTTAATAATACTGTAAATGTGCTTATTATTACAGAATTCATTGTTTTGTTAGTCACTTAGCTTATAATGCCATCCATTATTTTTTTTCAATATTAATATAATATCATTATTAACAAAAAAAATTAATCTGTTCACAATTTGAAATAGATGACACCAGTCAAATACCTATGGTTTCTGTAATTATGGGACTTCGTATTATACAGGTACAGAACTTCGTGTGTTCGAACATTTGCTATGAGTAGTTCTTCCATGTCTAGAGAAGCACTGTAAATAGAACCTTACGCTATCACGCGCCTCACAACTGTGTGATGGAACAAAATAATGTGAGAGGTAAGCTGACAGGGAGCTCGCATGATATCACATGACTCGCAGCCGTGACAGCAGTGTCTCCAAGCAATACAATAAAACACTTTATTGGCCTGCACACTTCTTATGGTCACGTGAGCTTATGTGAGCTCACGTGGCGTGATAGCAATGTGTTCCCGCCTTAATTGTCTCCCAGGTGAGGAGGTCAACTTGGCCGTTTTTCAGGTTTGTTTTCAGACTATCCTTATACCTTTTCAGTTGCCCACCAGCGTTAAGTTTACTCTTCGTTAGGTGACTGTAAAGTAGCTTCTTTGGCAGTTCACTGTCGTCCAAGCGGGTAACATGGCCAGTCCAATGTAGTTGTTCATGGGTAATGGTAACCTTGATGCTCGTACAGTTGGTGTCAGCGAGAATACTGGCATTTGTTCTCTTGTCTTCCCAGTGAACTCGGAGGATGAAACGTAGATTACGTAGATGAAAGTTTTCAAATTCCTTGGGGTGCCTCCTGTATGTGACCCATGTCTCACTGCCATATAGCAGGGTGGGGAGGACCACTGCTCGATATACGTGCAACTTTGTAGATAATTTCAGCTCCCTACAGATGAAGACACGGGTACGGAGTCTGCCAAAGGCTTGAGATGCATATCTGATCCGATGTTGAATCTCTTTATCGTTGTCCGCGGTGGACAGGTGGGAGCCGAGATACTTAAAGAGAGTAACTGTCAGGACGAGTAGCAACTTTGAGTCTTCGTTGGTTTGGTGGTGGTTCATTTGGGTTTATATAGTGTTTCGGGTTAGGTTGGTGTTGGTCGCTGAGTTGAGTTGATAGGTGAGTGAGTGTTGCTGGCACGAGTCACACAGAAGCTGCGGTTGAGGCAGCATTGGTCGCCCTTGATAATCGTGTATGGAGGGAGAGTGTTCCCGCTGTATTTTGTCTGGCAACGTTACTAAAGAGGCATGTCTCTAGTATGGTATTTAAGTTGTGGACATAGTGTTTTATCGAATCAAGAGGGTATGATGGTTGCTGCTGAGTATTAAGTAGAGTTAACTGTGTTTTACAGTTACCGGGTGTGCTTGTAGCAGAGGTGGCTGTCCTGGAGACCGGCGTTGTGGCCTGGCTGGGAGCTGTGTCTTGTCGTGTTGTGCCGACGGTATACACCCAGTGTCATTCCAACAAATGTTAATCAACTCGGCAGTTACTAATGACGTTTAAGAGTGAGAAGAGCGAATACAACACGTCAGTCTGTGAACTAAGATTCCTACGTGTGCAAATAGAACAGCTCCAACTAACGAACGAACCAAGCGGTAGATCAGGTCTCCTTTTCGGGTAATGATTACTTGTTTGTGTAGTCATCAAAAAAAGCTTCTGCACCCCTTGGTCTGATGGCCTCTGCAACGATCACTGACTGAGGCCATGTTAATTTGGTATGGTTGGTATATCTGGTTGTGTGATGCATTGTATAACCAGTATGATGTATTTTTTATATCACGTATAGTTAATACAGAGAAATTAACAGGAATCACCCGCGTATTCACCGACACACTGTGAAATTCCCGCTCCCACACTCCAAATATGTCCCCTCCAATAACACTTTTGGTCAGGGAGGACACTCCTTCACACCCTACGCCGCGCTGGCCGGCTGCTACTACTACTACTACTACTTCTACTACTTTGCTGTCACTCAGAATCGAGTATGCTGATCATCCAGCTGTGATGCGGTAAAGTGATATGCGTTATTAAGGATATCACCTTCGTTGGTGAGCTTTGAGTGTGACTCGAAAGGCCGATACGGGATCGGCAGGGCCGTCCACAGCTGTTGCAGGTGTGGAGGGCTACATCCAGTGCGGGAGGGGTGGTGGCTGTGTCTTATCGGTGATGGCGCTTATCAGCCTCGGTGGGCACTTAGGCTAACTCAAAAGTATTGACACCATCTCGTGTGGTGTTCCTCCCTTTGAGTCCTGAGGAGTTAAATCATCGTTATCAAAGGTTTAAAGTATCGTCATCAAAGGGTTAAAGTATCGTCATCAAAGGGTTAAAGTATCGTCATCAAAGGGGTAAAGTATCGTCATCAAAGGGTTAAAGTATCGTCATCAAAGGGTTAAATTATCGTCATCAAAGGGTTAAAGTATCGTCATCAAAGGGTTAAAGTATCGTCATCAAAGGGGTAAAGTATCGTCATCAAAGGGTTAAAGTATCGTCATCAAAGGGGTAAAGTATCGTCATCAAAGGGTTAAAGTATCGTCATCAAAGGGTTAAAGTATCGTCATCAAAGGGTTAAAGTATCGTCATCAAAGGTTTAAAGTATCGTCATCAAAGGGTTAAATCATCGTCATCAAAGGGTTAAAGTATCGTCATCAAAGGGTTAAATCATCGTCGTCAAAGGGTTAAATCATCGTCATCAAAGGGTTAAATCATCGTCGTCAGAGGGTTAAATCATCGTCGTCAAAGAGTTAGATCATCGTCATCAAAGGGTTAAAGTATCGTCATCAAAGGGTTAAATCATCGTCGTCAAAGGGTTAATGTATCGTCATCAAAGGGTTAAATCATCGTCGTCAAAGGGTTAAATCATCGTCATCAAAGGGTTAAATCATCGTCGTCAGAGGGTTAAAACATCGTCGTCAAAGAGTTAAATTATCGTCATCAAAGGGTTAAAGTATCGTCATCAAAGGGTTAAATCATCGTCGTCAAAGGGTTAATGTATCGTCATCAAAGGGTTAAATCATCGTCGTCAAAGGGTTAAATCATCGTCGTCAAAGGGTTAAGGTATCGTCAGCAAAGGGTTAAATCATCGTCATCAAAGGGTTAAAGTATCGTCATCACAGGGTTAAGGTATCGTCAGCAAAGGGTTAAATCATCGTCATCAAAGGGTTAAAGTATCGTCATCAAAGGGTTAAATTATCGTCATCAAAGGGTTAAAGTATCGTCATCAAAGGGTTAAATCATCGTCGTCAAAGGGTTAAATCATCGTCATCAAATGGTTAAATCATCGTCGTCAAAGGGTTAAGTCATCGTCATCAAAGGGTTAAAGTATCGTATCTCAGGGTTAAAGTATCGTCATCAGAGGGGTAGAGTATCGTCATCAAAGGTTAGATCATCGTCATCAAAGGGTTGAATCATCGTCATCAAAGGGTTAAATCATCGTCATCAAAGGGTTAAATCACCGTCATCAAAGGGTTCAATCATCATCGTCAAAGGATTAAATCATCGTCAACAAAGGGTTAAATCATCGTCATCAAAGGGTTATAAAATATATAAATACGTAAAAGGATTAAAAAATTGCACAGTGAGCAATTTGAGAAACACAATGACAAAAATACTAAGATTCTCAGTAGAGGTTAACAAGTTTCTCATCTTGACACACCAAAGTCCAAGAGACCATAATAATACTTTCTGTAGAGTAATGACATAAAATTCTGAAGTAGCGGTAGAACTTTTTGTGATGTATCCAGAAGCTACACGTTGGGTTGGGTTGGGTTAGTAAGGTAAGGTAAGGTTAGGTAAGCTAAGCTAAGCTAAGCTAAGCTAAGCTAAGCTAAGCTAAGCTAAGCTAAGCTAAGCTAAGGTAAGGTAAGGTAAGGTTAGGTTAAGTTAAAGTAGGTTATGTTACGTTAGGTTAAGCTTCATATGAGCAGTTTGGACTCATACTCGAGGCAATATGACCTGGGATAATGAGGGTGATATAGGGAGGTCCTCATAAAAGTGTGTGTGTTTACAGGAGTGACTGTGGGTGGAAAATTCTTTGGACTTTGGGAGATTAGCGGGGCCGTCTGTCAGTGGATGG
>NW_024738542.1:0-14452 GCF_018991925.1 Homarus americanus
TATTGTATGTTCTTTTATTTTATTTATTTCTTTACTTACTTATTCTTTATATATTTATTTGTTACTAGCTCTTGTTTGTTGCACCCACCCACCTCCCGAATTGATGACCTACTATACAATCGTACCTCCACGAATGTTACCAACTTACTGTTAGGCGATTTGGGTAACCGAAATTAACGCTCTCCGTCCACCAACCATTTCGATTGTCATGAAAATTATCTTCAGAACAGTTCTTTGGCCCTGAGAAGGGCCGAGTTATAGATGTCTGGTAGGTTTTGTTGTGCTTTTTGTTTTTCCCCAAGGAAGAGGACTTAAGCACGCTCTCCGCGGATGCGCCGGGCCAGCTGGATGTCCTTGGGCATGATGGTAACGCGCTTGGCGTGAATGGCACACAGGTTGGTGTCCTCGAAAAGACCCACCAGGTAAGCCTCAGAGGCTTCCTGCAGAGCCATGACGGCAGACGACTGGAAGCGCAGGTCAGTCTTGAAATCCTGGCGATCTCACGCACCAGGCGCTGGAAGGGCAGCTTCCTGATGAGTAGCTCTGTGCTCTTCTGGTAACGACGGATCTCACGAAGGGCGACGGTTCCGGGCCTGTAACGATGGGGCTTCTTGACACCACCGGTGGCTGGGGCGGACTTGCGAGCTGCCTTGGTGGCAAGCTGCTTCCGTGGAGCCTTGCCTCCAGTGGACTTGCGGGCAGTCTGTTTAGTACGGGCCATCTCGACGACGAAATAGTCAATACGGGCGGCCCGGCAGGCGGGCGGGCTTATATACAGACATTCTCCACCCCAGTGGCCACCTCATTGGCCACGAGTGCCGCATGCGTCATCCGCAAGCTACGCCCCACCTCCAAGAGGGAGGGACGGCCTTGGATGAACGATACTACCGCTGCGTCCACAGCACGCCACCTACTCCCACCAAACCGTGGGCGAAGCCACACCAGGACCACCTGTAGTAGCAACCACAACAACATGACTGGACGAGGCAAAGGAGGCAAGGGACTTGGGAAGGGTGGCGCCAAGCGTCATCGTAAGGTGCTTCGTGACAACATCCAGGGTATCACCAAGCCCGCCATTCGTCGTCTAGCTCGGCGTGGAGGTGTTAAACGTATATCCGGCCTCATCTACGAGGAGACCCGCGGCGTCCTCAAGGTGTTTCTGGAGAACGTCATCCGTGACGCCGTCACCTACACCGAGCACGCAAAAAGGAAGACCGTCACCGCCATGGATGTGGTGTATGCCCTGAAACGGCAGGGCCGCACCCTTTATGGTTTTGGTGGTTAATCAACCTGATGGACGGGCGCACACCACCACCACCACCACGACAAACAAATATACCGACCTAATTTTAGGTCCACATTTAAATCGCTAAAGAGTTGGTTAGACACTGAGTAAATCGTTGAAAATATATCCAATAACATGATCCTCTCTAATTCTGGACTTGTGGTATGAGTATAGGTTGTGTGTGAACGTGTTGGAACCACTTCCTAATAATTGTCAGTCAGTCAGTCAACATCCACCTAACCTCCAGGTACCTCACCTAACTTCCTGTAGCGTCACCGAACCTCACGAAATGTAACCCAATGTAGTTTATAATCTATCCTAACATGACATAACATAACCACGCACTATATTACTTCGGTAAGAGTAATGAGTTTTAATACGCAAAGTTGCAGTTAGCATTCATTCATACATACATACATACATACATACATAACATGCTAGTGGCAGGGGGGATTGGAGTGAATTTTAGGAGGATAGAATAGGTGCAGTGGCTAAACAGCGCTTGCGTGAGGGACTTTAAGCAGCAACTCGCCTGGATGCGGCAGGATAGAGTCAGGTCAAGCGTCCGGTGCATGTTGGGTTCCGCCATGGTTTCTCAGTGTTTGGTCGGCTTGATTGTGTGTGTGTTGTTTTCTTGTTTGGAGGAAATGTCTTGGTATTCTTCTTCTTAGCTTGAAGTTGATTTTCTTCTAACTCTTCTCCTCTTGTTGTTCGTCTTCCCCGTGTCTGCTATCATTCTGTAAAGACTCTATATATGTATGTAGGTATGAGTGAGTAACAGTTGCCGGTTACAGTGATACTTCATATTCGCTGGTGTTGTACTGTATGGCTTCGGTATTTCTTAATATACAAACGGCACCGTTAGGGGATTGAGGTATTTAAAAACCAGCCTACATTACTTATATATAGAAATAGATAATGTGGCTTTGACAATAATGACGACTACTCTCTCCTACCTAACCCAAACAAGGGCTTTTCGAAAGTATACATTGGACACAATTGACTTAGTACATACATTGGTGGTTTAACAAAAGCCCTCATTAGAGAAAGGTGAAGGAGCACACAGTGAACATACAGATTAATGTTTGCACGCATAGATCATGTAAGGTGAGGTGTTGAACACCAGACACGTAGTGTAGTAACTCCCTCACAGATGGCGTTATGAGGGGCCTGAGGAGGTAGCAGTTACCTCACAGATGGTGTTATGAGGAACTTCACATGATGATGCTGTAGCAAAACATTCACTACGTGGTGTCGTAGCATCTTGGGGACACCACGTGGTCCACATGACTCACTCATTCAAGTGGGTGAGGTGTGGTCCCAGGCCTCTCTATCGTGGAGTCTCAGGGGAAGTATAACCGGGTACCTGGGACCTCACTGTGTGAAGGTGGTTAGCTAGCTTGGGTAAGACTCCACTGCCGAGTTGTTTTTCACTGAGTTAAGCACTGTTCACCACTATTCATCACTGGTTCCATTCCTTTGCCAAATGAGATAGTACCTTATGGCAAGAACTTGTTGATAGTCCGGTGGGGAGGAGGGTGCAGGGGAGTGAGTTGGTATCGGCCAACATATAAATAATAATAATAATAATAATTAACGGTTTATTGAAAGTGCTTGGCAGCCAGAAGGCTGAAAATATACAGTTACATATTTGGGGAATGGGTTACGAATTACAAATAATATACAAGTAACATGAGTGACACAAATAAGACATATAATAACTAGCTGGGGAAAAGCTCAAACTACAGTTCATTTCAACATAGTGACAGTGCAAGGAGTAGTGTTTACTGGGAGTGAGTACACTGATTTATTACAAGTTATCGATAATTTTTACAATGGTTGGGACTGGGCTGTTCTTATAGAGATCAGTTCGTGCACGTATGGGCTGGATGCGGTTGTGGTGTCGAAGAGCAATTCTCGGACTAGGGATCTCAGGTGGTAGTAGGAGCCGGTGTCGGGGATGGTGTAGAAGCTTATTACCAAATTTGCAGATGAGGTCGTGGTGATGGTCAGTGAGAGTCTAAAGGGTCGGTCAGTGTGTTGAGCGCTTCGTGATATGTGGAGTAGGAAGGGTAGAGAATAATCTTGCATGGCCTCTTTTGCACTTTTTCTAGGTGTTTACGTTGTGTGGCATTTAGGGAGGAAGACCAGGTGGAGGAGGCATAGGTGAGCTTGGGAAGTATGAATGTTGTGTAAACACTGAGGAGCTCGTGTGCAGGAACACCGAGGGACTTGAGTCGGCGTAGGAGGTGGAGACAGAAACTGGAGGATTTGATAACTTCACTGACGTGTGGTTTCTAATTTAGTTTGTTGTCTATATGTATGTGTGTGTGTGTGTGTGTGTGTATATACTACTGTACTTTTTAGATCCTCCTACGCAACCTAACCTATTATAGTTAAGTATAGTAGGCTATACACTATTTTGTTAGTATGTGTTATAAAATGAAATTGCATGTTATTATTATTAATATTATTATTATTAATATTATTATTATTATTATTATTAGTAGTAGTATTATTATTATTATTATTGTTATTATTATTACATGCTAATATAATACAAAGTTGCCCGCCAGATTTCCTCAGATATGGGAGGAGCACATTGGCGGCGGTGTTGTTTATACTCCGCCCGATTACTGATTCCTATTCACCGAGCCAGAGCTGGCGGGCGGCGTGTTATGTGCCACGTTTTGTTTCCCATTGGGCGTACCGCTCAGCTGGGGAGTAGGAGATTTCATAAAAAGAAAGTTTGAGTGGAGAGCACACCTTTTCCTTCACATACAGTTATCTTAGACCATCTACTAGTATAATAGTTTGCACAAAAATACTCTACACTCTTTCTAGGTTATTGTTATGTTGTTGTTTTTTTTTTTGACTTCTCATCAGATTGTGCATTCAACTAATATACACTATTAGTGTGTTTATTATTATGTTTTATAGTATTATTTCGTATAATATTGGGTAACACAATTATAGTCACTAATATACACTATTAGTGTGTTTATTATTATGTTTTATAGTATTATTTCGTATAATATTGGGTAACACAATTATAGTCACTAGTATAGTTTATTATTGGGGTTTATAGCAGTTTGTGGTCTAATAGTATCATGCTTTATGAGTGGTGTTCTATGTAGTGATGATTAGGCAATAAAATATGCTTTGGGTGTTTATAGCAGTTTTTGTGGTCTACTAGTATCATGCTTTATGGGTGGTGTTCTATGTAGTGATGATTAGGCCATAAAATATGCTTTTGGTTTATTGCTAACAAAATATACTTTGCTCTACCGCTGTCGTGCAAAACATGGTGAAACTTACATACACCGTTAATAAAGTATTCATGGAAGAAGAAGAAGAAGAAGAAGAAGAAGAAGAAGAAGAAGAAGAAGAAGAAGAAGAAGAAGAAGAAGAAGAAGAAGAAGAAGAAGAAGAAGAAGAAGAAGTAAGAGGAAGAATTGTGGAGGGAATGAACAGTGAGACAATGTAAAGCCTCCGGGATGGCGGCAGCGTTTCTGTTATTAATATATAATAAGACAATAGGAAAATATGTTGTTGTCTCTACCTGTATTATTACCTTTGCGATAGCATGGTTCAATTTTGGGAGGACAGAGGAAGGAGCAGGAGGTTAGGAAGGGAGAGATAGTGTCTGTGATCCTCGGGTCACCACTCCTCGGATTGTGTCAGTTCAAGTTTAGAAGCTCCAACAACTTTCCTGAATACGAATTCGCAACCTTTCGATTTACAACAGGTACCTACTTACTGCTACAGTAGGTGAACAGGGACCAAGGGGGCTAGGAATAGTGTCCAAACAACTTGCTCCTGCCTGCCTGTGTGATGTAGTCGTGGCCACAATTAGGTTAGGATACAGACACATCTGACAAGTTAGTAACGCTGTACCCATACCGGAACACTCAGCATGTAAACTTTGTGATACACCTTTAAAGCACTATATTATTGAATGTGACACTGTCAAAGACTTCAGGCCACCTCACTTATTGTATCTTGAACTATGTCATTACTTCATTGAGGACATTACATTCTTGCTGTTTATCCCAAATTGGCTAGCTAGCTAGCCCACACTGATTAGTCTACAATTACAATATGACTCCAATGTATGCTGCTGGTAAATGTGTACTGTCAATGAACCAGAGTGAAAATAAGGTCGCCTCCCCTGCTGCTGCTGCTGCTGCTGCTGCTGCTGCTGCTTCTTGCGCCCTTCTAAGTCCCGTTTAAGTCCCCCACCCCAGGCCCCCGCAGTACCCCTTCACATCTACAACATTCAAAAACAATTTCACTCAATTTCCACAATACTATGCTAATTACACGTAAAATAGAGTGTTATCCTGCAAAACGTTGATGTCGTATATTTCTCTCTTTAAGTGATATCCTGTGGCTCCGAAAGGAGCCTGTTTGGTTAGGTTGTCTTGTGTGAACGAACCTTGGGTTCTTATTTCTTCTCTGTCTTCTTGGGGAGGAGCACAGCTTGGATGTTAGGAAGGACACACCCTTGGGCAATGGTGACTCCAGACAGGAGCTTGTTCAGCTCCTCGTCATTGCGAATGGCAAGCTGAAGATGACGCGGGATAATGCGGGTCTTCTTGTTGTCGCGGGCGGCGTTACCGGCCAGCTCGAGCACTTCTGCTGCCAGGTACTCCATGACGGCTGCAAGGTACACAGGGGCACCTGCACCAACACGCTCAGCATAGTTGCCTTTACGCAAGAGACGGTGGATCCTACCCACGGGGAACTGGAGTCCGGCCCTGCTAGAACGGGACTTTGACTTGCCCTTCACTTTGCCTCCCTTGCCGCGTCCTGACATGTTGCTGCTGCTGCTTTTCGTGATAGGAGTTAAATTTCCGCCCGCCACCTTGGTCTTTTATACCAAGCTCAGGATCAGGCCAGGTGGCCGTCTCGCGGACCCAACCAATGTAAGAGAGCCGTAGCTGCAGCCAGTCTGATCCTGAGCGGCCCGCTCGGTATATAAGGAAAAGTTAGTCGGGCCAGTTTTCAATTCTCTCGCTCCGCGCCACGAGTAACTGTGCCGCCATGCCTCCAAAAACTTCCGGAAAGGCTGCCAAGAAGGCTGGAAAGGCCCAGAAGGCCATTGCCAAGGGTGACAAGAAGAAGAAGCGCAGGAGGAAGGAAAGCTACAGCATCTACATCTACAAGGTACTGAAGCAAGTGCACCCCGACACAGGAGTCTCCTCCAAAGCTATGTCCATCATGAACTCTTTCGTGAACGACATCTTCGAGCGCATCGCTGCCGAGGCTTCCCGCCTGGCGCACTACAACAAACGCTCCACCATTACAAGTCGGGAAATCCAGACAGCTGTCCGACTCTTGCTGCCCGGTGAACTGGCCAAGCATGCCGTGTCTGAGGGCACCAAGGCTGTCACTAAGTACACCTCTTCCAAGTAAGAGGTTACTTGTGCACAACAAACACGCCATCCCACTACTACAACTTAATCGGCTCCATCGGAGCCACAGTTACATGTTAAAGAGACAGTTACCGACAGTGATATATTGAGAGGGAAATAAAAAAAATAAAATTATAATAATCTGCATTCTCTATTGGCGTAGAAACAGGACTAAATCGAAACATAATAAATAAATAAATAAATTCTGCGTGGAGTACTTTTACACCCACTGCAAAGTGACATACATGGAGTGTGTTCGGGCTTCATTTCTTGTTTGCAGCATGCCTATTTCATGTAAAAAAAATTTTTATTTTATTTTATTGTATGTTCTTTTATTTTATTTATTTCTTTACTTACTTATTCTTTATATATTTATTTGTTACTAGCTCTTGTTTGTTGCACCCACCCACCTCCCGAATTGATGACCTACTATACAATCGTACCTCCACGAATGTTACCAACTTACCGTTAGGCGATTTGGGTAACCGAAATTAACTCTCTCCGACCACCAACCATTTCGATTGTCATGAAAATTATCTTCAGAACAGTTCTTTGGCCCTGAGAAGGGCCGAGTTATAGATGTCTGGTAGGTTTTGTTGTGCTTTTTGTTTTTCCCCAAGGAAGAGGACTTAAGCACGCTCTCCGCGGATGCGCCGGGCCAGCTGGATGTCCTTGGGCATGATGGTAACGCGCTTGGCGTGAATGGCACACAGGTTGGTGTCCTCGAAAAGACCCACCAGGTAAGCCCCAGAGGCTTCCTGCAGAGCCATGACGGCAGACGACTGGAAGCGCAGGTCAGTCTTGAAATCCTGGGCGATCTCACGCACCAGGCGCTGGAAGGGCAGCTTCCTGATGAGTAGCTCTGTGCTCTTCTGGTAACGACGGATCTCACGAAGGGCGACGGTTCCGGGCCTGTAACGATGGGGCTTCTTGACACCACCGGTGGCTGGGGCGGACTTGCGAGCTGCCTTGGTGGCAAGCTGCTTCCGTGGAGCCTTGCCTCCAGTGGACTTGCGGGCAGTCTGTTTAGTACGGGCCATCTCGACGACGAAATAGTCAATACGGGCGGCCCGGTTGTTGTTGTTGTTGTTGTATAGATTGTCGGACCGTAGTCCGACACGGCCTTTGCCTATAGGCGGCCCGTTTGGTGGTTCCGGCTGGAGCTCCAGGAGCAGCCAGACCGGATTGGGATTGGAGGTGGTCCCACCTGCAGATTGGAGGGATACTGCAGGTTGCAAGTGTGAGCGGACCCCCGATCAGTGGACGCTTACCACCGGCCCCCACTCTTGGACGTGGTCAGCCTCGGAGTGGCGCGCACCCCGAACTGGGGTCCGCACTTGCTGGGAGGATGCTTTCTAAGCTATCTGGGTGGTGGGTATCGTGTGATGACCCGGAGTAGGTGGTGAATGTGGTCTGTATGGGCCTTTCGGGTTAGAGTGGCCGCTGGTGTTGTGTGTGTTTCTTGGGAGATTTGAGTTCTGTCTCGGAGGCTTTGTGTGACTTCGCAATCGAGGAGATAGTGTTCGAGTGGGTTGGCTGCTGGCTCCTGACAGTAGGTGCATTCCGTGACGTCATTTCCGATCATCTGCCAGGAGCACTTGTACCCTAGTCGTAGTCGGTGAAGGCTGACTTGGGTTTGTCTTGGAGTTTTCTTGTCTGCGAAAGGTGGTTCCCCTTTTGTGGCCGCCAGGTACCATTTGGCTGATTGGGAATCAGCGTTGAGTGCATGAAGGAAGCTCTTTTTGATGTGGAGCTTGGTAGTCTTTCTGAGGTGATTTTTGATCTGTTGCACACTTGCTGGAACTTGTATGTGTACGCTACTGGAACGTGTAGCTGCCTTGGCTGCTTCGTCTGCCACGTCGTTTCCTCCGATCCCTACATGACTGGGAATCCAGTGTAAGACGACTGGTCGGCTTTGGCGTTGGAATTCCTGTAGCTGCGCGAGGATCGAGGTGATGATGTGGACGTTGTCTCTTGGTTGACTGTGTTGCAGCGCTTGCATGGCCGATTTCGAGTCCGTGTGAATTATGACGGACTTGTTGTGTTGTGTTGCAGCGTGTTGTAGGGCCTTTGAGATTGCTACCAGTTCTGTTTGTAGGGTGGAGCAGTCGTTGGAAAGTCTCCATTTGAGGGTCTGACCTTGGGTGTAGAAGGCCGCTCCGGATCTGTGATGTTTTGGGTCCACCGAGCCGTCTGTGAAGTATGATGCTGCATCAGCCGGTGTCTCGGTGGCTATGGCTTGGAGAGATATTTTTTGAGGTCCTCCTTCTGGAGGTTGGCTTTACTGTCGCCGAGGTCGGTGAATTTGAGTGTGGCTGGTGGAGGGCTCCATGGTGGAGGAACAGTGTAACCATTGTCTCGTGTGTCTTGGTTGTTCTTGACGAGTGTTTCTGCTTGCAGGTGTCGGATGACCTCGCTTGCCTCGTGCGACCAGGTGGCCCCTCGCACTCTGTGGTCGAGGTGGAGAGAGGCACTGATTCGAATCTTGGCAGCTGTGGGCTTGTCTGCTCTGCAGATTTTGGCGAGGAGACCGGCTGTCACCTGCTTGACTCGTGCTGCCAGGGGTGGTAGCTCGGTTTCCATTTGCAGATTGCAGATTCTGGTCCACATGGGTGCTCCGAGCATGGTCCTGAGAGCATTGTTTTGAATGACTTCTAGCTTAGCTATTTGGTCTTCTCTCAGTCCAATGAGTGCTGGAGCACTGTAATCTACCAGCGATCTGATGGCGGCTGTGTAGTAGGCTTTGAGCACATGAAGGTTTGCTCCTGCGGATTTGCTGGTGAGCGACCTCATTATATTGTGTCTGCTCTTCGTCCTGTGCCTGAGATACTCGAGTGGCGGCTTGAAGGTGAGTTTCTGGTCAAACCAGATTCCAAGACACTGGTGGGCGTTGGTCCAGACTACCGGCGTGTTTTGTATGGAGAGCGTCTTGTCTGGTGTGTCTGTGCAGATGGCCATCGCTTTCGACTTGGCTGGATTTATCTTGAGTCCAAGTCTGTTGCACTCCTCTTCTATAAGTTGGAGTGCGTGTTGCGTGTTGGCTAGTCTGTTCGATCCTCTTACTATGAGCTGTAAGTCGTCCGCATAGCATAGGAGCTTGGCTGTTTGTCTGAAGGGAAGTTTGACTAGATTTTCCATCAGGACATTGAACAGCATTGGACTGAGGATGCCTCCTTGTGGGGTTCCGTTTTCGTGGACCCTGTAGCTTGGGGTTGCTCCCTGAAAGCGTACTCGTGCTTCTCTCTGTGTGAGGTAGTTCTGGATCCACCCCAGCAACCTTCCTTTGACGCCTTTTTTAGCGAGCGTAGTTGTAATGGCCAAAGGATTTGCTAGTTCGAAGTCTTTCTCCAGGTCGAGGAAGACCACCAGAGCTGGTTTGTTGTCCACTGTGCTGAGTATCTCGGCGATGTTGTTGCCTGTGCCGGTGTTCTCGGTGTAAGCAAAGATGTGAGGGTGTGGGCTGCCTACTTTCCACTTGAGTCGGTTGAGAGCCATTCTTTCTCCGGTCTTCGCTATGCAGCTGAGAAGGGAGATGGGCCTCGGTTTGTCTGGTTCTCTGGGCTTCGGAATGGGCTGTATATCTGCCTTCTTCCATTCCGGTGGGAGTCTTTGTGCTGTCCACGCAGCATTGATGGCTTGCAGCAGAGCCTCGTGTCCGGCTGTACCGGCATGAGAGAGCATGGAGTAGGTTATCCTGTCGGCCCCTGGAGCTGTATCCTTGCTTCGTTTTAGCGACTTCTGGAGTTCTTGCTGGTTGAATGGTCTGTCAGTGTCATCTTCACTGTTGCAGGCCTCTTGGATCGTCTGGAGTCTGACCTGTCGCAGACGCCGTTGTGTCTCCTCAGCCTGTCTCGGGAGGTTCTTCGTTGCTGCTCGGTCAGAGAACAGTTTTGCAAGTCTCTCGGCTTCTTCTTCTGGGTTGGGATGAGTTGGTGGTGGTGGTGTCGCCTTCCCAGATGCCCTTCGGATCTGGGCCCACATCTTGCCCAGGGAGGTGTGCTCGTTCAGTTCGGAGCACCACTTGAGCCAGCTTACGTTTTTAATTTCTTCCTTCTCTTCCCTGGTATCCTTGACTATGACTTGCAGGAGATGTCTGTTTGTTGCCGTGGGATGTCTCCTGTAGTTTCTTCGGGCCATGTTCACTCTGTGGTTGAGTTCTTTCACCCTGGGACAGTAGTACCAGTAATCATTGTACTGTCTTGATGTGGGTTTTGTTTTTGGGATAGCCTCTTCTGCCGCTAGGTGAAACGCCTCGACCAATTGGTGGTGGAGGGTTGTCTCATCCGCGGGTGCTGCGCCGGCCGGCTGTGATTTTTCGCGCCACTTAGCCAGGTGTTTCTTGAAGAGTCCCCAGTCTGCCTTTTGAGTGTTGTATCTCCATCTCGGGGGGGGGGGAGTGGGGAGTTTGTTCACCTTCAGCGTTGTTAGGGTGGCGAAGTGGTCGCTGGTCAGCGTGGGGTGTATCTGCCAGGAGGCCGAAGGCTGTAGTGCACTGGAGACGAAGGTTAGATCTAGCCTTCCTCCCCTAGTGTGGGTGGGCTCTCCGGTGTTCAGGAGGCAGATCTCGGGTGTATCTTGAAAGGTGGTGTATAGGTGTAGGCTGTCTTCATTTGTGGGGCTTGCCGAGCTTAGGAAGGGATGATGTGCGTTGAAATCCCCTCCTATGAGTGTGGCGTGGTCGGCGGCCGAAGCAAATAATTGAGTAACCTCCAGTGAGCCCCTTGGGTTCTTGTAGATGTTGTGAACAGTTAATTCCCGTTCTAGGAGGGTTACTTTGACGGCCTGTGTCTCGATGTTTTCCCCACATGGAAATTGCTGCGTGACATCGGCGGAGGGTATGCTTGACTTGACCAAGATCATACATCCTCTTGTTGACGCCTGCGTGAAATGCCTCCTGTATGTCTTGTAACCGCTGAATTTGAAACAGTGGTGTTCTTGTAGAAGTTTTTCTTGTAGGAGTATGATGTCAAGCTTGTCCTTGGCTGCTGCTTCTTGTAGGAGGTGTTTCTTGTTTTTGATGCCCTGAGCATTCCATGTTAGGATGTTCAGGGTGCTGACGTTTTCCACCACTGTTTCATCGGGGACTTCTGGTGGTCCTCGATGGAGATGTCCAAGTTCGATTCCAACTGAATCAGGTCCATGTCTTCGTGTTCTGTGGTTTTTGCTTTCTGGGCCGTGGTTCGGTTCAGGGGAGTTGAAACGTCCAGTTTCTTTCTGGGAGCTGTCGGTATCTTGGGAGCTGTCGGTGTCTTGGGTTCTCTGGTGGCCTTCTTCGGTGTAGAGTGTACCTCGGCTGTTACTCGTGTGCGGACCGGCGTGGCTTCCTCCACTGAGGTGGCTGGAGCTGTGGCGACTTGCCCGAGGACGCTCCCCATGAGTATTTGGAGCTGTGTGGGTTGGATCTTGTGGCCCAGTAGGCCGGCTAGGCCCTCCGCGAAGGTCGTCAGTACATTGGCTAGGTCTGATATGTGTATCATTCCTTCTGGTGCCTTGGTGTGTGCTTCTTTTGTCTTTCTCGTGGTTGTCGTTCTCTGCTGCTTGGGTGGCTGAGGTGTGGCTGTAGTGAGGCCAGGAAACTGGGCTGCACTTTGGGTGTTGACTGGCTGAGGAGGTTGTCTTTGTTGTTTGGGCCTTTGGGTTCCCCACACGAAGGTACTTGGTGGGGCTGGTGTGTAGGCGGTGGGGGGCGGTCTTGCTGCTGGTCGGTTTGCCTGGACCCTCTTTGTTCTCTCGGAGCATCCAGGATTCCAGGCGTGGTGTTTGCCCCCGCAGTTGGCACACTTGGGGGCAATTTTTTCCCCATTTTTCAGTTTGGTGAGGCAGGACTGTGTGCCGTGCTTCTGTGCGCAGACTGCGCAGATTTCCCTGTACGTGCACCTTGTCTGATGGTGCCCGTATTTCTGGCATCTGAAGCATCGCAGGGGCTCTGGGACGAAGGGCCTCACTTCGTAGATCCCCCAGGTTTTGAGGTCTATGGTGCTGGGGGTGAGCCGTAGTGCGTTATGAGGACTTGTTTCGTGGTGGCCGTCTTGTCGGACAGGGGAGAGCATCTCTCGGCTTTTAGGATCTTCGGGTGGTTCTCCAGGGGTTCGAGAGGTAGTTCCTTTGGGTACCGGAGGACTACTGACTTCATCAGTTTCTGGGCGGGGTCTAGCTTGGTTGAAGTAATGGTGGTGGTGTTTTGTAGGTAAGTGTCGAGGGTGGTGGCGGAGTTCTTGTCTTTGGGGTGAACGATCATCTCCCCCTTTAGGTTGGGCCGCACTGAGAACTTGGCCAGTGGGTTTTGCTTTTCCATCTCTGTGACGGCGGCATATGTTGTTTTTGCGTCCGTTTTCGTGATCCGGAATTTTGGCAGTGTCGTTGGAGGTGAGCTGGTGGTGGTGATGGGTGCCTTGGGGGCTGCTTGACGGCAATCGTTTCCCGAAAGGGCACGTCGGCGTTTCTTATTTTCTACCTTCGTCCAATTGTCCTCAGTAGCGGTAGCAGTGGTGGTGGTGGCGGAGGTGGTGGTGGTGGTGGAGTTGTTGGAGGTGGTGGCAGAGTTCCTGCTTTTCAGGGCTTCGTTGAAGGCGCGTAACTGGTCTGCTTTCTCTGTGCGAAGCCTGTCGTGGTTCGGGTCGTCAGGTTGGCGGTTCAGGCGGGGATCGCGGTTAGGAGGGCGTACGCGCTCCATAACCGGGTTGTTGTTGTTGTTGTTGTTGTTGTTGTTGTTGTTTTAGATCCTACCTATTCCGGTTGAGTAAACAGCAAAGGAATTACAGCACTCCCCACTAGCTGGTGGTCGTAGAGTGGTTCCTGAGCTTCTCTCACGGAGCCCCGATTGGGGAAGCCTACTTCCTAGTGTATGTGACTGCTCACTTATAGACGTGAGCTAAGTGTGCCTATTTGGGAAGGATAAGGATTGCGACCCTCTTTCCAGGTGGACCCGCGCGATCACGGTTTTCCTGGAAAGACTCGGCTGGGGAGGGTTTTGCTCCGACCCCCTTTCGTGTTCACAATCTCCTGGGAGGGAGGTGAACAGTTACAGGGGGGACCGCAGGACGAATACACTTTTGAGGGTGCAGGTCCCTAGGCCAGAGCGAAAAAAGGAAAAATGGTAGTAGAAGGAAAAGAGCTCAAACCACGCCGGGAATATCGCGCTATAACTGCTCTCCAGCTGGAGTGTGGGTCACTCACACCACCAGTGGGGAGGGCAAGCTAATGCTCGATAAACCAAGAACGCTCGTGAGTTGTTGTGGACGATGACAGTCGTGGGTGGTCCGGTCCGGGAAGATGGCCAACAATGGTGCAAGGGAGAGGGCGGTCTTCAGAGTTCCGGGTCCAGCAGGAGGTCTTGTTGAGAGGTCTTCTTCGTTCAGGCGGGCGGGCTTATATACAGACATTCTCCACCTCAGTGGCCACCTCATTGGCCACGAGTGCCGCATGCGTCATCCGCAAGCTACGCCCCACCTCCAAGAGGGAGGGACGGCCTTGGATGAACGATACTACCGCGGCGTCCACAGCACGCCACCTACTCCCACCAAACCGTGGGCGAAGCCACACCAGGACCACCTGTAGTAGCAACCACAACAACATGACTGGACGAGGCAAAGGAGGCAAGGGACTTGGAAAGGGTGGCGCCAAGCGTCATCGTAAGGTGCTTCGTGACAACATCCAGGGTATCACCAAGCCCGCCATTCGTCGTCTAGCTCGGCGTGGAGGTGTTACACGTATATCCGGCCTCATCTACGAGGAGACCCGCGGCGTCCTC
>NW_024738543.1:0-10656 GCF_018991925.1 Homarus americanus
GTCAGGTATTAGGTAATGACCCTTCTAATCTTTAAATAGCACACAACGGTTGGTGGTCAGGTCAGATGGTCAAGTGACCCGGCCTTCTCACCTGATCACAAATCTTCTTAATTACAAAATTGTCCAGCTTGTACATGCCGTCACTCAAATTCATGTTGAATGCTTCGGTATGTTTAATAAGACTAGATTCTATGATGTTCCTACTATCAATTGAATTACATGGTAATATTGAGGAGGCATTATCCCAGTCAATGCAATGCTTGTTATCCCTCAAATGAACAAACAGAGCATTGGATTCCTGACCTGTCCTAACACTGTATTTGTGTTGTTTAATTCTAGTTGCAAGATCTTTACCTGTCTGGCCTAAGTAAAACATATTACATTCCTTGCAAGGAACTTTATAAATACAACCAATTGTGTTGTTGGGGGAGTTCTTGATTAACATTTGTTTAACAGTGCATGAGTTTTTAAATGCCACATTGACGTTCCAGGTTTTTAGCTGTGCAGGAATGTGTGAGAAATTTTTGTGAAATGGTAATATTAAGATATTCTTATGGTCATGGGTGGGCTTGGGATCAGTTCTATAAAAAGTTTTCTTAGTAATGTTTAAGCATTTGTCTATGAAAGATCTAGGGTATTTAAGGTTTGAGCCACTATTATATATATATTTGTATTCCTCATCGATGAATTCCGGACTGCAAATTCTCAAAGCACGTAAAAACATTGTTGAAAATACTGACTGTTTGACTTTATTATGGTGGGCAGAATAATAATGAATGTATGAACACACATTAGTTGGTTTTCTATAAATACTGAACTTAAAAGTGTTACCTATTCTGTGTATCAGACAGTCTAGGAATGGCAATTTACAGTCATGCTCTAATTCCACAGTGAATTTGATCGAGGGAGCTAAGTTGTTAAGTTGTGGCAGGAAAGCTTTTAGGTCCTCATTACATGGCCAGAGACATAATACATCATCAACATATCTAAACCAGACTGCTGAGGGTGGTAAAATATTACTTAATAGTTTCTTTTCAAAGAATTCCATATATAGGTTGCTTAATACAGGTGAGAGTGGATTACCCATTGCCATACCAAATTTTTGAGCATAATATTCCCCATTGAATTCGAATTTGCAATCCTTAATACATAGTTTGATGAGTTCGATGAAGTCGTCTTTCGAGACGGGCAGTGAAATGTTATCCAGGGAATCTATGAGGAACTCTAGTAAATCATCAACTGGGACCTTTGTAAAGAGTGACGTTACATCAAAGCTGACCAGTTTAAAATCATGATTAATGTGTAAGTTATTGAGTTTATCAACCAGATCCATATTATTCTTGATATTGGAGTTAGAAATGTTGCCAACTAGGGGATTTAGTAAAGAAACTAACCATTTAGATAGTTTATAAGAGATTGACCCAACTGAGCTAATGATGGGTCTTGCTGGGTTATTGGGCTTGTGGGTCTTGATTACACCGTACATGTATGGCAGTGGAGGGGACGTTGAAGTAAGATGTTTAATGAGAGTAGCTTTGCCTCTCAATAGGGACTTCAGTTTTTTGTTGAACTGGGTGTTGACAGTGTTGAGAGGATTATTTATGAGTTTAGAATATGTTGTAGTATCACATAAAAGGTCATTCATTTTAGAGATATAGTCATCTTTGTTTAAAATCACTACTGTGTTGGCTTTATCTGCTTTAGTGACATGTAGATCCTTATTTTTCTTAAGGGCTTGGATTGCTTTGGTGAATCTTTCTGGACAGTTTGGAACACAAGGCTTGGACATAGATGCATACACAACACCTTTACACATGTTCACTTCTTCACTTGTAGGTGCGCGTGATCTAGGTATATGCTGATAACCACAAGGAAAGAAGAAAACACGAAGTTCCCAAGCGCTTTCGTGTAATTCACATCTTCAGGGGTGAGTACAGACTAGAGAGAGAAATACAAACCAAGGTGTATATATACAGAGGAGGGTGAGACCAGGTCCACAATGGTCAGGTATTAGGTAATGACCCTACTAATCTTTAAATAGCACACAACGGTTGGTGGTCAGGTCAGATGGTCAGGTGACCCGGCCTTCTCACAAAATAACTATCATACATCTAGATCAAAGGTTTTCAAAGCATTTTTAACCTTGGGCCACTGACAAATAAATTTATGTAATTTATATATATATATATATATATATATATATATACAGTAAAAGTCCAAAAATCCGGATGCCAGAAATCCGGACCACTCGAGAATCCGGACTTTTCAAAAAAAGATTTTTTTTTTTAAGAGGGCATTTGTGTGCATGTGCGCATGCGTGAGCGCCACAGCTGCACAGCGACAACAAGCGACTACGTGGTCGCCACTTTAAAATGGGCAATCAAACTGTGACAACATACCGTATATACTAGTCTATAACCCCCCCTCGTTATCAGTCGACCCTGATTTTTTGACGAAGAAATCGTTAATTTATGATATTCCTCGTTTATAGTTCCACCCACGTTTTTGAGGGTAATGGAACAACAAAACCACTAAAAACGCTCTACGTCCTATAAACTGAGGCTCGCCGTGCATGAAACACAAGTGCTGAAGGCAAATTGTTTACCATTTATTATTACGACACTTTACACTGAAACCTGGGTAGTTTCAACAAAAATATTGTATATTTCCATTCAAGTATTTATTCAAGTCAATTAGGAGGGAATATTATTGAAATACAACAGTTTTTAAACTAAACCATTCGAAAAGCGATTACGGTAACATCTTTTGAACGAAAGAAAGCGAAAGTCATTGTTTTCGTCATGATTTTATCCCACTTTCCACTGTAATACGTATGTAATTTCAGGAAAAATATTACATTTCCATGAATGTATTATATCAAGCACAGTATGAATAGAATATCATTGTAATATATCAGAATTTTAACCGAAAACTATTAAAAAAACGAGTAACATCTCAAGAACATCGGAAGCTTAGGTAAAGTCTTTTGTTTTCGTCATGTATTTTATCCTATTTTACATTGAAATATGTCACGTTTCCACAAAACTACTATTTATCTCCGAGAATATATCCATTCAGGCGCAGTTTAGGTAAAATAGACGAGTGATGTAATAGTTTTTTAACTGAAAACGATTCGAAAAACACTTACCCTCTAGCCCTGTTCAAAGAGAGGACTGGGAGAAGCTGTTTGGTGCTGCAGACGATGACAAGGAAAATGATTTTGATGGATTTTAATGAAAATATTCAGAAATATGGTATCGTAGTATTTATTCAAGTCAATTAGGATAGAATATTATTGTAATACAACAGTTTTTGAACTGAAAACCATTCGAAAAGCGATTACGGTAACATCTTTTGAACGAAAGAAAGCGAAAGTCATTGTTTTCATCACGATTTTATCCCACTTTCCACTGTAATACGTACGTTCAGCAAAAATATTACATTTCCGTGAATGCATTATATCAAGCACAGTATGAATAGAATACCATTGTAATATAACAATATTTTGAGTCCTACTCTTTCCATTTACAGAGTACTGTACAAGCCCATAATAATGGCTCCTAAAGTAGATAAACTTCGTTGTGTGAAGAGAAAGAAGAACACATTGAAATTGAGTGACAAACTTGAAATAATTAAGAAACTAGATCGTGGTGTGAGCAATACTGTTCTAATGGAAACATACGACATTGGAAAGTCTACAATTTATGATATATAAAAGGCAAAGAATAAAATTTAGAATTCACAGCTTTTTCATTAAAACTGCTCGTTTTGATAAACGAAGCATGCTATATTTGCAAATGAATCAACTATCAAAATGTAACTGTTCATTTCTTCTTTATTCTTCATTAAATTTGAATTTTAAAAGTACTGTCTGAGAATCCGGAAAATCCAAAAATCCGGACCGACCCAATCCCCAAGCAGTCCGGATTTTTGGACTTCTACTGTGTATATATATATGCTGATAACCACAAGGAAAGAAGAAAACACGAAGTTCCCAAGCGCTTTCGTGTAATTCACATCTTCAGCAGTCTGGTTTAGATATGTTGATGATGTATTATGTCTCTGGCCATGTAATGAGGACCTAAAAGCTTTCCTGCCACAACTTAACAGCTTAGCCCCCTCGATCAACTTCACTGTGGAATTAGAGCAAGACTATAAATTGCCATTCCTAGACTGTCTGATACACAGAATAGGCAACACTTTTAAGTTCAGTATTTATAGAAAACCAACTAATGTGTGTTCATACATTCATTATTATTCTGCCCACCATAATAGTCAAACAGTCAGTATTTTCAACAATGTTTTTACGTGCTTTGAGAATTTGCAGTCCGGAATTCATTGAAGAGGAATATAAATATATCTATAATATTGGCTCAAACCTTAAATACCCTAGATCTTTCATAGACAAATGCCTAAACATTACTAAGAAAACTTTTTATAGAACTGATCCCAAGCCCACCCATGGCCATAAGAATATCTTAATATTACCATTTCACAAAAATTTCTCACACATTCCTTTACAACTAAAAACCTGGAACGTCAATGTGGCATTTAAAAACTCATGCACTGTTAAACAAATGTTAATCTAGAACTCCCCCAACAACACAATTGGTTGCATTTATAAAGTTCCTTGCAAGGAATGTAATATGTTTTACTTAGGCCAGACAGGTAAAGATCTTGTAACTAGACTTAAACAACATAAATATAGTGTAAGGACAGGCCAGGAATCCAATGCTCTGTTTGTTCATTTGAGGGATAACAAGCATTGCATTGACTGGGATAATGCCTCCTCAATATTACCTTGTAATTCAATTGATAGTAGGAACATCATAGAATCTAGTCTCATTAAACATACCGAAGCATTCAACATGAATTGAGTAATGGCATGTACAAACTGGACAATTTTGTAATTAAGAAGATTTGTAACCAGGTGAGAAGGTTGGGTCACCTTACCCTCTGACCTGACTACCGACCGTTGCCGTGCTATTTAAAGATTAGTAGGGTCATTACCTCATACCTGACCATTGTGGACCTGGTCTCACCCTCCTCTGTATATATAAACCTTGTTTTGTACTCCTCCATAGTCTGTACTCACCCCTGAAGATGTGAATTACACGAAAGCGCTTGGGAACTTCGTGTTTTCTTCTTTCCTTGTGGTTATCAGCACACCGTATATCTCGGCCTATAAGGCGTCGGGGTGCATAAGACGCCCCCCCCCAAATTTCCATTTAAAAAGTAGCTTTTCAGCTCTATTCGCTGTATAAGACCAGTACCCCAAATGTGACACTTACCCACTGACTCAGTAGTCCTTTACTAACCATCCTTGGTTTTTTTTAAAATAAGGCCAATTCACTTCAAGTAATGTCATCAAATGTTACCCGCTGGTGTAGTGTAAATACTAGTGACGTCACTGAAGCGTCTGCTATTTACCGGTAACTGGAACTAATGTCGGTGTCGAGTAAAATTTTTCCATTTACTTGAAATGGATTTACCGATTTATTTGTTTCCAATTCACTTCAAGTAATGTCATCAAATGTTACCCGCTGGTGTAGTGTAAATACTAGTGACGTCACTGAAGCGTCTGCTATTTACCGGTAACTGGAACTAATGTCGGTGTCGAGTAAATTTTTTCCATTTACTTGAAATGGATTTAACGATTTATTTGTTTATTTATTTATTTATAATATACTGTAACATATTAAACACACTGCAAGTATTTTCTTTAATTTATACGCTTGCTTCGTACGAGACGATCGTTGGTGGGAGTGTTACCTCGTCTCGGTGGTGGGACTGTGTTCCGACTATTTATACAACAGGTGGTTCTAACCACCGTATTCTAATTGTGGTGTTTCATTAGGATTTGAGTGAAAAAGGTTACGGTATGTACTTACTACATATTTATATATATATATATATATATATATATATATATATATATATATATATATATATATATATATATATATATATATATATATATATATATATATATATATATATATACAGTTGTACCCCACTTAACGCGGTCAATAGAACCCAGAGGGTCCCGCGTTAAGTGAAATCCGCGTTAACAACAGAACATATGGGATTAATTCCAATAGAAACCGGCCCGACCCCCAAACTCCACTTTTTGAAGGCACATACTATGTTGTAGTAAAAATAACATCTTAATTTTATGATGGTACATGCACACAATTAATACTTAAGAGAAATAGAGAAATACAGTCGCCAAGTTAATGTCCATTCAAATAATGGACTCAACTCCCTCCCCCTCTCACACTACACAGCCGGCTAACAGATGGTCGGTCGGTCCCTCCCTCCCCCCCCCACCCCCCACCAACCGTCCCAAGGAGATGTGTGGGATAACCTCAAACTAAAGTTAGGAAAATATAATTGACATTGCTGGATTCCTTGTAAGACCAGGAATATTTTGAATATAAATGTCATATATTTTGCACAAAAGATAACATAGTTACCTAGAGAAAAATTTTTATCTAAAAATTGTAAGTTTAAAGCAAAATATATGATGTTTATATTCAAAATGATCACCAAATTATAAGAATTCCAGCAATGTAAATTATATTCTGACCGGGTAATTTGTATGAATTTTATGAGCTAAAACAAATATCTTCAGTTAATAAAAAAAAAAAATCTTCACGACACTATCTGTCAATCAAAGTACCCCACCTTGCCTCCCCCCTCTTCCAACCGCGCGGTCAGTCCCAACCCTCCCCCCCACCCCCCACCAATCCTCCCTTCCAGAGTTTTTAACATTTAGTATTAAATAATACCTCAGATTAAAGTTAGGATAATATAATTGACATTGCTGGATTCCTTGTAAGACCAGGAATATTTTGAATATAAATGTCATATATTTTGGACAAAAGATACCATAGTTACCTAGAGAAAAATTTTTATCTAAAAATTGTAAGTTTAAAGCAAAATATATGATGTTTATATTCAAAATGATCACCAAATTATAAGAATTCCAGCAATGTAAATTATATTCTGACCGGGTAATTTGTATGAATTTTATGAGCTAAAACAGGCAGTCAGGCAGGGGTGGCGGGTGGGCAAATCTAAAATACCCGTCTCGGACCTCACAGCGTATATGTGGAAAAAACCAGCGTTAAGTGAAAGTTCAGCTTTGGCAGGCACCGTATATCTTGACAGCGTTAAGTGGCGTTAGCGAGGTAAAGCTGTATATATATATATATATATATATATATATATATATATATATATATATATATATATATATATATATATATATATATATATATATATATATATATATATATATATATATATATATATATATATATATATATATATATATACAGTACCCGCTACTTGATTTCATAGACTGCTTTGAATTTCCCACATATGCTTGATGAAGTATCGCTGAGCTATTTTTTTTGGGTGCCCACCACCCTGGCTGCTCATACCGACCAAATATATTACATTGCTCAGTGCTTGTAATTTGAGTGATCATTTGAACAAACATCATATATTTTGCATTAAATTTTGAATAAAATGTTTAAAAGTTAAATATTCTGGTTTCCCCACACATCTGGTAGGGACGGTTGGTGGGGGGTGGGGGGGGAGGGATGGACTGACCGACCATCTGTTACCTTGTGAAGAATATTTTTTTGTGCTAGTATTTGTTTGGCTCATACATTGCTGGGGAATATAAACATCATATATTTTGCATTAGATATACAAATTTTAGATAAAATGTTTTCTGAGTAAATATGTTATCTTTTGTGCAAAATATATGACACATTATAACTTTAATCTGAGGTATTATTTAATACAAAATGTTAAAATTTATTTTTTCACCCACCCTTTCTCTTGAAGGGAGGATTGGTGGGGGTGGGGGGGAGGGTTGGGACTGACCGCGCGGTTGGAAGAGGGGGGGAGGCAAGGTGGGGTACTTTGATTGACAGATAGTGTCGTGAAGAATATTTTTTTTTTTATTAACTGAAGTTATTTGTTTTAGCTCATAAAATTCATACAAATTACCCGGCCAGAATATAATTTACATTGCTGGAATTCTTATAATTTGGTGATCATTTTGAATATAAACATCATATATTTTGCATTAGACATACAAATTTTAGATAAAATGTTTTCTCTGAGTAAATATGTTATCTTTTGTGCAAAATATATGACATTTATATTCAAAATATTCCTGGTCTTACAAGGAATCCAACAATGTCAATCGTATTATCCTAACTTTAGTTTGAGGTATTATTTATTTAAATTTAGTGGTTTTCCCCCAAAAATTTCTCAGAGAGGGAAGAGCCAGCAGTGTAGTGTGAGAAGAGGGGGAGGGAGTTGAGTCCATTATTTGAATGGACATTAACTTGGCGACTGTATTTCTCTATTTCTCTTAAGTATTAATTGTGTGCATGTACCATCATAAAATTAAGATGTTATTTTTACTACAACATAGTTATGTGTCTTCAAAAAGTGGAGTTTGGGGGTCGGGCTGGTTTCTATTGGAATTAATCCCATATGTTCTGTTGTTCACTTAACTCGGATTTCACTTAACGCAGGACCCTCTGGGTTCTATTGACCGCGTTAAGTGGGGTACAACTGTATATATATATATATATATATATATATATATATATATATATATATATATATATATATATATATATATATATATATATATATATATATATATATATATATATATATATATATATATATATATATATATACAGTAGTACCCCGCATAACGCGGTCAATAAAACCCACAAGATACCGTGTTAAGTGAAAACCGCGCTAAGTGAACAACAGAACATATGGGATTAATTCCAATAGAAACTGGCCCGATCCCCAAACTCCACATTTTGACGACACATAACTATGTTGTAGTAAAAATTTTATCTTAACTTTATGATGGTATGAAAAAACAAGTAATATAGAAGAGGTTAGGTTAGGAAAAATAAAGGTTAAGTTAGGAAAACTAAAAGTTATGTTGAACACTTACGTTAGTAGAAGAGATGGGTCGGCGTACGGGGATGGAGGCTGGTTCCGAGGCAGAGGGCAGGCTACTGGCCCTCAGGTGAGTCACCATCACTGTCACCCACACTTGTTATGGCCTCCCTGACAAATCCCTCAAAGTCATCTTCACTGTCTCTACCTCTGTCACTATCACTGGCTTGGGCTGGCTGTGGTGGGTTGCGGGCGAAGAACTCGGTTATGCTTTTTTGACGGCTGGTGTTTATGTTGTCTTGATACACCGTGATGTACAGCTCCATAGCCTGCACCAGCCGGGTATGGAAGACTTCATAGCGGTCATTGTCGCGGGAAAGGAAGGAATTCATTTTCTCTGCACACTCCATGGCACCCTTAATATCACTATGACTTAAACTGTGTTCTTCTTCCAACATCTCGTCGGCAGTCACTTCAGGATCTCTGATCACCTCCAGGATGTCTTCGTTGGTGGTCTCGGAGAAGCCTTCAGCTGTAATATTGAGCGCAGCTTCTCTGGCAAGGTCCACTGCTACTGCAACAGTCTGAACCTGACCAGTCACAGGTTGACTCCTCCTCTCACCTGGTATGCCATGCAACACATGTCTCCATGCGTGACGAATCGTAACAATAGACAGCTGATCCCATGCCTCCACCAAGAAGTCTACAGCTTCCTTGACGTTAAACTTCTTCCAAAATTGTTTGACGAGAACTTCTTGAGTCGCCACCTCTTGTTCCTTGTCCTCGTCGCTTTTACTCTCGCTGTCGGTGTCATCCAGCTTACGCAACTCATCCTTGGTGTTGGTAGAGTCGTTCAGGAGCTTGAACTTCTTTGCAGAGTACGCAGCTTTCACATTGCAGATCAACTCCTGGTCCATGGGCTGGATTAATGACGTAGTGTTGGGAGGAAGGAAGACCACTTTTACGTTGGGGTGACGATCCATAAGTAGGGGCGAGTGTCCAGGTGCGTTGTCAAGGGGCAACAAAATGTTGAATGGAACATTCTGATGCTCGCATAATTTCTTCACGTCGGGAACAAAACAGTCGTCAAACCAGAAGAGGGACAGAGAAGAGGACATCAACGCCTTACGTGCGGTTAGCCAGTGGACATTAAGCTTGTTCATGTCCATATTCTTGTAGGCGTGCGGCTTGCGAGCTGTGTGAATCACCGATAACTTTGGTTTACTGGTACCGGAGGCATTGGTGGTAAACAGGACGGTGATGCGTTCCTTCTGCATCTTCCGGCCCCGAATCTTGCTGGCATTCTTTACAACGAAGGTCTTGGAAGGTAGCTTTTTCCAGAAAAGACCAGATTCGTCCATGTTAAACAATTGGTCGTCGGTGTACTGTCCTTCCTCCATAATCTCACATAAGAACGGAGGAAAATCTCTAGCCGCCACACGGTCAGCACTCGCTTCCTCACCACCAATGTTGATGTTGGTTATCTTGTTCCTCTTCTTAAACCTATGCAGCTAACCAGAGGAAGCATTGAAGGGTTTGGGCTCTGCAATTCCCAGCTTATGTGACACTGCTGCGTATAGCTCACGTGCGTACTCCTGCACTGAGCGCGTGTCCACCGCCATGTTGCGTCGCGCCTGACGAATCAAATAACTCACCAGCAAATTTTCCACTTTTGCCAGCACCCTGTTCTGGCAATACCTGATCGTT
>NW_024738544.1:0-7918 GCF_018991925.1 Homarus americanus
TCAAGCCAGCTGGGTTTCGGGAATTGCATGTTGCTAGCATTGTTGAGATGAGTCTCCAATATCTGCTTAAAATTACAATTTCCATTTCTGTTCATCTTGCCCTCTGATAACTGGTTGCCTTGCCCACTCGTTTGGTCTTTGATAAGAATGCTGAGATACGCACCAAAACGCTCCTCTCTCTAATTAAAAATGACCAAATCTTTTATAGATTAAAACTCTATCCTTCTTGATCACTTATAAAATTTACATTACATTATTACGATTCTAACCACAACTAATACGATCATGAAGGTAAACCAACCCAAATGAACTGAACTAAATGTCAACCTTATGGAAAATTGCCACCTGCAGACTCTCATTGAAGTCAAACACAGATTATCGCCGACCTTATTTCATTGCCTTGACCTTAAACATTAGTGTTGACCTTGTTTATGCCAACTCCAGGGTCATTCAGGTGTTTTATAAATTGTTTGTGTGTTATATTCCGGCCTCTCTCATCCCCTCGACCTTATTTTATTTATTTCTTTTTTTATCTCAAGAGTAACATGTCATTGAAATTCGATGTATCTATTATTAATATGTATGATGTGTGTGTATGTGTGTGTAGCACACATGTGTGTGTGTTAATCATGACTTAAAATTTTATCCCGTATTCAAAATTTAACCCTCTTATTCAGTAAGTAAATCCTCATGCTACTTTATTATTTTCAGTGCTTACATGGCTACTTCAGCCACTCAGAGTCCAACACCAAAATCACTGGCCCCCTGGTTGTGTTACTGTAATCTGAGTTTTACACATAGGTGGAGATCATCAGGTTTTTATACATCATCACCCAGGCGTCAGTATAGTGTTAGCAACAGCCACCTCCCCACCATGACAGATAGGCTGATGAAAACAGTAGAGCGTAAAAGAAAGTGTTGTGTACTTTTACCGTTGTGATGTTTACCTCATTTACTCTCTCACAAACACCATGTACACCAGTCATCATTTCCATCACCACTATACTCCATCACCCTCACCACCACCACAACCCTCCTCACCACCACCACCACACAGCCCTCTCCACACCACCACAACCCTCCTCACCACCACCACAACCTTCCTCACCACCACCACAACCCTCCTCACCACCACCACCACAACCTCCTCACCACCACCACCACCACACAACCCTCTCACCACCACCACACCCTCCTCACCACCACCACAACCCCACTCCTCACCACCACCACCACCACAAGCAATCACCACCACCACCACAACCCTCCTCACCACCACCACATAACCCTCCTCACCACCACCACCACCACAGCCCTCCTCACCACCCACCTAAACCTCCTCACCACCACCACCACCACAGCCACTCCTCCACCACCACCACCTACCATAATCACACCACCACCACCCACAGCCCTCCTCCACCACCCACCACCCCAGCCTCCTCACCACCACCATAACCTCCTCACCACCACCACCTGACCTCCTCACCACCACCACCACCATAGCCCTCCTCCCACCACCACAAACCTCCTCCCCACCACCCAACCCTCCTCACCACCACCACCACCACAGCCATCTCCACCACCACCACAACCCTCCTCCTAACCACCACCACAGCCCACCTCACCACCACCATAGCCACTCCTCACCCACCTAACCCTCCTCCACCACCACCTCACCTTCATCACCACCACCACAGCCCTTCTCACCACCACCACAGCCCTCCTCACCACCACCATCCTCCAAGCCTCCTCACCACCACCACAAGCCCTCCTCACCACCACCACCAACCCTGTCACCACCACCACCCCACAACCTCCTCCACCACCTCCTCCACCACCACCACCACCAACCCTCCTCCCACAACCCTCTCCACCCACCACCTGACCACCCTCCCACCACCTACCATCCTCACCCACCACCAAACCCTCCTCACCACCACCACAACCCTCCTCCCACCACCACCACCACAAGCAATCACCCAGCCACCACAGCCTCCCCACCACCACCACCACCCACTCCTCACCACCACCACCACCACAACCTCCTCCACCACCACAAACCTCCTCCCACCACCACCACCACCTCCCTCCTCACCACCACCACCTAACCCACCACCACCACCACCACAACCTCCCACCCACCACCACCACAGCCTCTCCCACCACCACCACAACCCTCCTCCACCACCATAGCCACCTCACCACCACCACCACCACCAACCTCCTCACCACCACCTAAACCTCCACCATATCATCCTCACCACCACCACCACCAACCCTCCTCCTCCACCCACCTCCCACACACCACCTGACCCCTCCTCCACCACCTAACCTCCTCACCCACCATCAACCCTCCCACCCACCACCACTCTCCCACCAGCCTTCCTCACCACCACCACCACAACCCTCCTCCACCCACAACCCTCACCACCACAACCTCTCCTGCTCACCCCACCTCACCACCAACACACCCCTCCTCACCACCACCACCACAACCCACCAACACCACCACCACCACCACAGCCACTCCTCCTGACCTCCTCACCACCACCACCACAGCCACTCCTCCCCACCACCCAACCCTCCTCACCCACAACCCACTCCTCCCACCACCACCACCCTCCTCACCCACCACCACAGCCTCCTCACCACCAACCCTCCTCACCACCACTCCACCTACCACCACAGCCCACTCCTCCACCACCCACAACCCTCCTCACCACCACAGCCCTCCTCACCACCACCTGGCCCTCCTCCTGCCACCACCACAACCTCCTCACCACCACCACAACCCTCCTCACCACCACAACCCTCCTCCACCACCACCACATACCCTCCTCCACCACCCAACCCTCACCACCACCTGGCCCTCCTCACCACCACCACCACAGCCCTCCTCACCACCAGCCTGAGGCGCTACACTGTCCAAACACCCTCCACCACCACCTGAGGCGTTACACTGTCATGCCTCCCCACCACCTGAGGCTTTACACCCCACCACCCTCAGGCTCCACTGTCGTAACACCCCTCCACACCACCCTGAGGCGTTACACTGTCACACCCCCCACCACCTGAGGCCCTACACTGTGTGCCCTCCCCCACCACCACCTGAGGCGCTACACTGTCATATGCCCTCCCTACCACCACCCTGAGGCCCTACACTGTCATGACCCCACCACCTGGACGAGCTTCCCCTACCCCACCCTGAGGCGCTACACTGTCGTAACAGCCCCCCACCACCACCCTGGGGCGCTACACTGATCGTAACAGCCCCCCACCACCACCTGAGGCGCTACACTGTCACAGCCCTCACCACCTGAGGCGCTACACGACCCCCACCACCCTGAGGCGCTACACTGTGTAACCCCCACCACCCTGAGGCCTCACTGTCGTAACCCCCCACCACCTGAGGCGCTACACTGTCGTAACCCCCCACCCTGAGGCGCTACACTGTCGTACACCCCCCACCACCCTGAGGCGCTACACTGTCGTAACCCCCACCACCCTGAGGCGCCTACACTGTCATGCCCCCCACCACCCTGAGGCGCTACACTGTCGTACACCCCCCCCACCACCTGAGGCGCTACACTGTCGTAACCCCCACCACCCTGAGGCGCTCACACTGTCATCCCCCCCCCCACCACCCTGAGGCCTACACCTGTCGTAACCCCCCCCACCACCTGAGCCTCTACTGTCATGACCCCCCCACCACCTGAGGCGCTACACTGTTTCCTGCCACCACCTGAGGCGCTACACTGTCGTAACCCCCCACCACCTGAGGCGCTACTGTCGTAACCCCTCCAACACCCTGAGGCCCTACACTGTCGCACACCCCACCACCTGAGGCACTGTCATACCCCCGCCACCACCAGGCCGCTACACTGTCATGCCCCCGCCACCACCCTGAGGCGCTACACTGTCACACCCCCCACCACCCTGAGGCGCTACACTGTTGCTAACCCCCCGCCACCACCTGAGGCGCTACACTGTCATACACCCCCACCTGAGGCTACACTGTCGTAGCCCCCGCCACCACCCTGAGGCCTACACTGTCGTACCCCCCGCCACCACCCTGAGGCGCTACATGTCATGCACCCCCCGCCACCACCTGAGGCGCTACACTGTCATTACACCCCCCCACCACCCTGAGGCGCTACACTGTCGTAACCCCCGCCACCACCACCCTGAGGCCTACACTGTCGTACACCCCCCACCACCCTGAGGCTTCTCAGCCCCCCACCACCCCTGAGGCGCCTACACTGTCATGCCCCGCCACCACCCCTGAGGCGCTACACTGTCGTAGCCCCCACCACCCTGAGGCGCTACACTGTCGTAACCCCCACCACCCCTGAGGCGCCACACTGTCGTAACCCCCACCACCTGAGGCGCTACACTGTCGTAACCCCGCCACCACCCTGAGGCTACACTGTCATGCCCCCCCCACCACCCTGAGCACACTGTCTGTTGCCTGAGGCGCTACACTGTCGTCCCCCCCACCACCCTGAGGCGCTACTGTCGTAACCCCCCCACCACCTGAGGCTACACTGTCGTAACCCCCCCTCCACCACCCTGGGCGCTACTGTCATACCCCCCCACCACCTGAGGCGCTACTGTCGTAACCCCCACCACCCCTGAGCGCTACACTGTGTTACACCCCTCCACCACCTGAGGCGCTACACTGTCGTAACCCCCGCCACCACCCTGAGCTACACTGTCGTAACCCCCCACCACCCTGAGGCGCTACCTGTCATGCCCCCCCACCACCCTGAGGCGCTACACTGTCGTAACCCCCCCCACCACCCTGAGGCGCTACACTGTCTAACCCCTCCCACCGGCCTGTATCGCCACCACCCTGAGGCCTACACTGTCATGTCCCCCGCCACCACCCTGAGGCGCTACACTGTCACCCCCCACCACCCTGAGGCTACTGTCGTACCCCCCCCACCACCCTGAGGCGCTACTGTCGTGCCCCCCCACCACCCTGAGGCGCTACACTGTCGTAGCCCCCCACCACCCTGAGGCGCTACACTGTCGTAACCCCGCCACCACCTGAGGCCTTGTCGTAACCTCCCACCACCTGAGGCGCTACACTGTCCAACCCGCCACCACCCTGAGGCGCTACACTGTCGTAACCCCCTGCCACCACCCTGAGGCGCCACACTGTCGTAACCCCCCCGCCACCACCCTGGAGGCGCTACACTGTCAACCCCCCACCACCCTGAGGCGCTACACTGTCGTAACCCCCCCACCACCCTGAGGCGCTACACTGTCGTAACCCCCCCCACCAACCCTGAGGCGCTACACTGTCGTAACCCCCCACCACCCTGAGGCGCTACACTGTCGTAACCCCCGCCACCACCCTGAGGCGCTACACTGTCGTAACCCTCCACCACCCTGAGGCGCTACACTGTCGTAACCCGCCCGCCACCACCCCTGAGGCGCTACACTGTCGTAACCCCTGCCACCACCCTGAGGCGCTACACTGTCGTAACCCCCGCCACCACCCTGAGGCGCCACTGTCGTAACCCGCCTGCCACCACCCTGAGGCGCCACTGTCGCAACCCGCCTCCACCACCCTGAGGCGCTACACTGTCGCAACCCCCGCCACCACCCCTGAGGCGCCACACTGTCGTAACCCCCCACCACCTGAGGCGCTACACTGTCGTAACCCCCCACCACCCTGAGGCGCTACACTGTCGTAACCCCCCCCACCACCCTGAGGCGCTACACTGTCGTAACCCCCCACCACCCTGAGGCGCTACACTGTCGTAACCCCCGCCACCACCCTGAGGCGCTACACTGTCGTAACCTCCACCACCCTGAGGCGCTACACTGTCTGTAACCCGCCCGCCACCACCCTGAGGCGCTACACTGTCGTAACCCCCCCACCACCCTGAGGCGCTACACTGTCGTAACCCCCCTCCACCACCCCTGAGGCGCCACACTGTCGTAACCCCCGCCACCACCCTGAGGCGCTACACTGTCGAATCCCCCCCACCACCCTGAGGCGCTACACTGTCGTAACCCCCCACCACCCTGAGGCGCTACACTGTCGTAACCCCCCCACCCTGAGGCGCTACACTGTCAAACCCCCACCACCCTGAGGCGCCACACTGTCGTAACCCCCCACCACCCTGAGGCGCCACACTGTCGCACCTGCCCCCCACCACCCTGAGGCGCTACACTGTCGTAACCCCCCACCACCCTGGAGGCGCACACTGTCGTAACCCCCCACCACCCTGGAGGCGCTACACTGTCAACCCCCCACCACCCTGAGGCGCTACACTGTCGTAACCCCCCACCACCCTGAGGCGCTACACTGTCGCAACCCCACCACCCTGAGGCGCTACACTGTCGAACCCCCCCCACCCTGAGGCGCTACACTGTCGCACCCCCCACCACCCTGAGGCGCCACTGTCGTAACCCCCCCACCACCCTGAGGCGCTACACTGTCGTAACCCCCCCACCACCCTGAGGCGCTACACTGTCGTAACCCCTCCACCACCCTGAGGCGCTACACTGTCGTACCCCCCACCACCTGAGGCGCTACACTGTCGAACCCCCGCCACCACCCTGAGGCGCTACACTGTCGTAACCCCCCACCACCCTGAGGCGCTACACTGTCGTAACCCCCCACCACCCTGGGAGGCACTGTAACCCCGCCACCACCCTGAGGCGCTACACTGTCAACCCCCTGCCACCACTAAAAGAAAACCCATTCTTCATGTGGGGATTGCGTGTTCTGATTGGTCGTTCGTCTGCCATGAGGTATATTAGTATACGTTATTGTATATTGTTCAATGGCTCTTTGCTGTACGGAGGATGACACTCACACACTCGTCGACAGAGAGACTTCTGTAAGGTGTAAGTACAATAAACGTCCTGTACGAGAGTGAGAGTTGTGAACTCCTGAAACAATCTGCCAGAGGTGTTGACGGCACTGAGTGTGAGCTCTTTCGAAACCAGACTTGATCAACACTGGAGCAGGTTCAGATACATTCAGAAGCCAGTGCATGCCCAGTACTTGCCAACAGTGCGTAACAGAGACGTGACCGACCACCCAAGCGGCTAACGAACCGATCAGTGGCGAAAATAAAGGTAAAGTAAAAGTAAGGTGTACATGTTACAAACCTTCATTATTTATGTCACTTATGTCACTTGTATATTATTTGTAACTCGTAACCCATTCCCCAAATATGTAACTATATTAGCCTTCTGGCTGCAGCTCTTTCAATAAACCGTTAATTATTATTATTATTATTATTATTAATGTAACAACCAAACACACAAAATACTATGATATAAGACAAGTGTACAACACCCTGACACATACTGTAAGTATTCGTCAACACACACACGCACAGCTGCCGCTTAGAACAGGTACAAGTGATAGTTGCCCAGGTTCTCTTGAGACACTTTGAGTCTCAAATAACGGAGTTATACTTTAGTGAAGGTAGACCATTATGTCTCTACACACACACACGCACACAACAACCTACTATTACTACTATTTTTTTTTTTTAAAGAAGGCCTCAGCTCCAATAGCCACACCTTCGCCGCCATTTTATTATCTTAATATTAAATATCTCTAATACATAAGTAGCTATCCTATCTGTGTTGATTAGTTGAGCCGCAGATCTATGCGGCATTCAGTGACTGTCAGTATCTGCAGTTGTCTGCATTGGGGGAAGTCTCGTTCCCTGAGGCACAGCAAAGCCGACCGAAGGAGAGAAAGACAGTCGACATCTCATCCAGTTGTAACATAACTTCTGGCTGCTGCTTCTGTTCGGAGATTAACTCCGCGAGTCTGACGTAGAAACATCTTGCACTTGGTCCCATCCCACCAGAGGTTGTGAATACTAGAGGAGTGAAGCTGCCTTGTATCAACGTTGTGAATTCTCTTACTACTACTACT
>NW_024738545.1:0-19693 GCF_018991925.1 Homarus americanus
ACTAGTTACGTATAGTTTCAATTTCTTGGGAGTTGAAATTACCAGCTAAGTGACGGCATGGTAAGTATTTTAAAGTGTCAAGCTTACATCTCTGCTGTTACGAGAGCAAATTGTAGTAAGCGATACAAGCGAGTTGTGTGTGTTTTTATGTACATATATTTCATATACTTAATAGACATATATTAGCTAAAACGAGTAAGAATATACGATAAATAGATATTTGAGAAATCTTATAAATAAGAGGATAGTTTTAAGTGTGATCGTATAAATTATGCTAACAAACAGTAATGGCTCACAGTGACAACAGAAGAAAAAGGATGGATGATTTACAGTAAATAAACAACAGCAAGGCTATCGTTTACAACACGACAAAGACAAAGAGGATTAACAACAAAAGGTAACAGTAACAACGAAAGGTAACAGTAACAACAAAAGCTGCAACAGTAACAACACAAGGTAACAGTAACAACAAAAGCTAACAGTAACAACACAAGGTAATAGTAATAAATAAAAGCTTTTAATATAAATAAAAGGTAACAGTAACAACAAAAACTAACAATAACAACAAAGGTAACAGTAATAACATAAGGTAACAGTAATAAAAAGCTAACAGTAACAACAAAAGGTAACAGTAACAAAACTAACAATAACAACAAAAGGTAACAGTAACAACATAAGGTAACAGTAACAACAAAAGCTAACAGTAACAACAAAAAGCCAACAGTAACAAATAAAACTAACAATAACAAATAAAAGGTAACAGTAACAACATAAGGTAACAGTAACAAACAAAGCTAACAGTAACAACAAAAGCTAACAGTAACAACAAAAACTAACAATAACAACAAAAGCTAACAATAACAACAAAGACTAACAATAACAAAAAACGCTAACAATAACAACAAAAGCTAACACTAACAACGAAAGCTAACAGTAACAATAAAAGCTAACATAACAATAAAGCTACTAGTAATAAATAAAGCTAATAGTAATAAATAAAAATTCAATAATAATAAATAAAAGCAATAATAAATAACAAAGACTAACAATAACAAAAAAACGCTAACAAAAATAAATAAAAGCTAACAGTAAGTCAAATAAAAGCTAATAGTAACAATAAAACTAATAGTAAATAAAAGTTAACAGTAAATAAATAAAGTAACCGTAATAAGAGCTAACAGCGTTAATAAAAGCAATTCTGTACTAAAATGCTAATAATACTAAAAGCTACAACAACAACAACACTTAACAGGAACAACAAAAATCTAACAATAACAACAAAAGCCAACAGTAGCAAAAGATAGCAAAACAAAAGCAATATTAACAAAAGCTAATAATAGTAAAAAAATTTACGATAAAAGATATAATAAAGCTAACAATAACAATAGCTAACAAACAAAAGATAACAATAATAACGAAAGCTTAATCTATAGCAAAAGATAGCAAAACAAAAAAGCTAATAATAAAGCTAACGAGTGAACAACTAGCCCTCCCTCCCTACACCCCCTCCCTCTCACACCACACTTCCCTACCACCCTCACCTCCCTCACTTCCCCCATGGCACCCTCACCCCCTCACTTCCCTACTCACCCCCACCTCCCCTCACCTCCCCACTTCCCCACACCCCACCTCCCTCACTTCTACCACCCTCACCTCCCTCACTTCCCACACCTTCACCTCCCTCACTCTCTTAATACCTTCACCCCACTTCCCTACTACCCCCTCACCTCCCCAGCACTTCCTTATTTCACCCTTCCACCTCCCCCACTTCCTTCACTTTTACGATGTTATTTTAATTTAGATCTTAGTGCAAAGATGGATTAAAGTAATTGCATTTTAGTGCTTTCTGAGAAAAAAATTAAGGCTCATGGTATCGAGGGAAAATTTAGATAAAATCATGTCACCGAAAACGTCAAGCAAGATGGTGTTAAACTTGAGTGCTTCTAACCAGTGATTCCTCAGGCACATTACCCACTCTGTTCATAATTCACATAAACGATCTAAATCGGGATCAGCAGACATAACAAAGTTTAGGACGATACCAAAAAAGGGCATATTACCAGACAGGACGCAAATGCATTATAGGAGATCTAAAAACTCATGCAAAATGGCAAATGAAACAACACCAGCAAGCGCAGCGTACTTATTGGAAGAACAAATACGTCACGTATACAGCTCAACAACATCAACCTAGAGAAGTTGACTTGTGAAGAGACCTAGGGGTATTTTGTGTCTGACCTACGGCCTAGAAAGTAGGTAAGTTAATGTTCAAATACAAGGCAAACAGAGTATTGGGTTTTATATTCAGAAGTGTAAGTAATAAGAGTGCAGAGGTCTTATTGCAACTATATCTTATTAGTCAGGCTGCACTGGATTATGCGGTTCAGTTCTCATGCCCTTATTATAGAATGGACATCTACTCAGAGTCGGTGCTGAAGAATGACGAAAATGATTCTGGGACTTAGAAACCTTCATATCAGGATAGGTTAAAGAAACCAAACTTGCATTCCTCAGAAAGCATCTAGCTATGGGAGATAGCATAAAGGTTCAAGCAAGTGTTAGTCACTAAAGGATGTCTGAGCAGGATAGGACTGAACAACGGATTCAAGTTGGATAAGCTTAGGCTTAGGAGGGAGATAGGCGATCAGTTTATAAACAGGGTAGTGGACGAGTGAACAAGCTTTCAGTAACCTTTTGTAGTGTTCTTGGAACGCTGGGAAAGTTTCAAGGGAGGCGACAGATTCATATTGAGCAGAGAGCAGTAGTAGCCTCGACAGGGGAGCTGCTATGCATGCAGGCCAACCGGCCCATTGTAGACCCTTTATTTTCTTATGTTCTATTTCCCCACTCACCCCTCTCACACCCTCCCCTTCCACTCTCACTACCCCTCACCCTTTCCTTCACCTCCCCACCACCCCTCACCTCCCTCACTTCCCTACCACACTCTCACCTCCCCCACACTTCCCCACACCCTTCACCTCACCTCCCCACTTCACACCTCTCCCTACTTCACCTTCACCTCCCCCACCTCCCCACTCCCCACTCCACCTCCCCCTCACTTCCCTACTCCCCACCACCTCCCCTCACTTCCCTACCACCCCCCACCTCCCCCTCACTTCCATACTACCCTTCCCTTCCTCCCCCACCTCCCCACTACCCTTCCACCTCCCCCTCACTCCCTACTACCCCTCACTTCCCCTACTAATCCCTTCCACCCCCCTCACTCCCTACTACCCACCTCCCCCCTACTACTCCCCTTCACCTCCCCTCACCTCCCTACCACCACCTCCCCTACCACTCCCTTCACCTCCCCACTTCCCCACTACCCATCACCTCCCCACTTCACCCCTTCACCTCCCTCACTCCCCACACCCTCACCTCCACACCACCCTTCACCTCCCACACCCCTTCCACCTCCCTCACTCCCCTACCACCTTCACCTCCCCTCACCACCCCTCACTCCTTACCACCCCTCACTCCCTACTACCCCTCACCTCCCCTACCACCCCTCACCTCCCCACTTCACCCCTTCCCCACCTCCCCCCCCACTCCCCACACCCCTCTCACACCCCCCCCACTCCCCACCACCCCACTCCCCACACCACCTCCCCACACCCTCCCCACTCACCCCCCACCTCCCCACCCCCTTCCACCTCCCCCTCTCTACCTCCCCCACTTCCCCACCACCCCCTCCTCTTCCCCACCACCCCCACACTTCCCCACCACCCCCACTTCCCCACACCTCACTCCCCACTACCCCCACTTCCCTACTTCACCCCTCCACCTCCCTCACTTCCCTACCACTTCTCACCTCCCTCTCTCCCTACTACCCCCTTCACCTCCCTCACTTCCCCTACCACTCCTCACCTCTTCCCTACACTCACCCCCTCCCCACACCCCTTCCACCCCCCACCTCCCCACTGACCCTCACCCCCTCCCCACACCCCTTCCACCCTCCCTCTTCCCTACTCACCCCTTCACCCCCCCCCTCACTTCCCCCCACCACTCCACCTCCCTCTCTTCCCTACCACCCTCACCTCTCTTCCCACTTCACCCCTTCACCTCACTTCCCACACCTCACCTCCCCTCTTCCCTACTATCCCTCACCTCCCCCTTCCCACACCCTCACTCCCTACTTCACCCCCTTCCACCTCCCCCCTCTTCCCTACTACCCTTCATTCCTCTTCCCTACTTCACCCTCCACCTCCCTCACTCCCCACTCACCCCACTTCCCCACCACACCCTTCCACCTCCCCCCTCACTTCCCCACACCCCCACACCCTCTTCCCCACTCTCACCCCTTCACCTCCTTCACTTCCCCACTATTCCCCACCTCTCCCCACTCCTCTCACCCTCCCCCCTCACTTCCCCACTACCCCCACCTCCCCCTCTTCTTCCCTACCATTCCTCACCCTCCCCCCTCTCTTCCCCACTCACCCCTTCCACCTCCCCCCTCACTTCCCACTCACCCCTCACACCCTCCCCCCTCACCTCCCCACTCATTCCCCCACCTCCCCCACTTCCCTACCACCCCTCACCTCCCCTCACTCCCCACCACCCCTTCCACCTCCCCCTTCCCTCACTACCCTTCACCCCCTCACTTCCCACACCCCCACCTCCCCTCTTCCCTACTTCACCCCTCACCTCTTCCCTCACTTCCCCTTCTCACCCCTCATTCCCTACCACCCTTCACCTCCCTCACTTCCCACACCCCTTCACCCCCTTCCCCACACCTTCACCTCCCCTCACTTCCCCCACCACCCCTCACCTCTTCCTACTACCCCCTTCACTCCCTCACTTCCCTACCACCCCTTCACCTCCCTCTCTTCCCTACTACCCCTTCACCTCCCTCACTCCCTCACCCCTCACCTCCCTCACTTCCCTACCACTCCCCTTCACCTCCTTACTACCCCCACCTCTTCACCTCCCCACCACCTTCCACCTCCCCCTCTCCCCACACCCTTCACCCCCTCCCTACCACCCCCCTCACACCCCCTCCTTCCCTACTACTCTCCTCCACCTCCCCCTCACTTCCCTACCACCCCTCCACCTCCCCCTCTTCCCCTACCACCCCTCACCTCTTCCCTACTACCCCCCCCACTCCCTACACCCCTTCACACCTCCCCTTCCCCACCCTCTTCCACCTCACTCCCACCTCCTCCCCCACTCCTACCACCTCCTTCACACCTCCCTCACTCTCCACTCACCCCTCTCCACCTCCCCTCTCTTCCCTCACTTACTCCCTTCACCTCCCCCACTCTCTTACCACCCCTTCACACCTCTTCCCTACTTCACTCCTTTCACCTCCCCCTCTTCTACTACCCCTTCACCTCCCTCACCCCTACTACCCTTCACCTCCCTCACTCTTCACTACTCCTACTGTCCTAACTGCCCTCGTGACAGGCTTGGGTCCACATCACTGGACCACGTAACACTGACCACGTAACACTGACCACTTAACACTGAACCACTTAACACTGAACCACGTAACACTGACCAAGTAACATTGGACCACGTAACACTGGACCACGTAATACTGACCACGTAGCACTGCATCACGTAACACTGACCCAAGTAACACTGACCACATAATACTGACCATGTAACACTGACCACATAACACTGACCACATAACACTGGACCACGTAGCACTGACCACGTAGCACTGAACCACGTAGCACTGAACCACGTAACACTGGAACCACGTAAAGACCACCTAACACTGACCACGTAGCACTGAACCACGTAACACTGGAACCACGAAAGACCACCTAACACTGGACCACGTAGCACTGAACCACGTAACACTGACCACGTAACACTGGACTACGTAGCACTGACCACGCAACACTGACCACGTAACACCGACCACGTAACACCGACCACGTAAGACGACCACGTAGCACTGGACCACGAGCACTGGACCACGTAGCACTGAACCACGTAGCACTGAACCACGTAACACTGGAACCACGTAAAGACCACCTAACACTGACCACGTAGCACTGAACTACGTAACACTGGAACCACGTAAAAGACCACCTAACACTGGACCACGTAGCACTGAACCACGTAACACTGACCACGTAACACTGACCACGTAACACTGTGGACCACGTAACACTGTGGACCACGTAACACTGGACTACGTAGCACTGACCACGCAACATTGACCACGTAACACCGACCACGTAACACCGGACCACGTAGCACTGGACCACGTAACAAGTAGATTAATATGATGCAAATGATACTGACATACAGTAATACACACTGTCATCACTGAAAAAGAGAAGAGGCGGTAAGTAGCGTGAGTCAGCTGTCTCACCTTGTAACGAAAATGTCACTTGAATATTCAACACCTCAAGAGTTTTAGGTTAGGTTGAGTTTTAGGTCAGGTCAGGTCAGGTCAGGTTAGGTTAGGTTATGTTAGGTTAGGTTAGGTTAAGTTAGATTACATTCAGGTTAGATTAGGTTAAGTTAGGTTACATTCAGGTTAGGTTAGGTTAGGTTAGGTTACATTCACGTTAGGTTAGGTTATGTTAGGCAAGTTAGGTTAGAAGAGATTGTGTTAGATTAGGTTAGGTTATGTTAGTTAGGTTGCAGTTGCAATCAGTGTTAGATTAGGTTGCTGGTTACATTCAGTTAGGTTAGATTAGGTTAGGTTAGGTACATTCACGTTAGGTTAGGTTATGTTAGGTAGCTAGGTTAGAAGAGATTGAGTTAGATTAGGTTAGGTTATGTTAGGTTAGGTTAAGTTCGGTTACATTCAGGTTAGGTTAGGTTAGGTTACATTCAGGTTAGGTTAGGTTAGGGTAAGTTAGGTACATTTAGGTTATGTTATGTTAGGGTAAGTTAGATACATTCACGTTAGGTTAGGTAATGTTAGGTTAAGTTAGTTTTAGGTTATGTTATGTTAGGGTAAGGTTAGAAGAGATTAGGTTAGATTAGGTTAGGTTAGCTTTAGGTTAGAATAGGTTAAGTTAAATTAGCTTAAATTGGATAATAAGCTGTGGGCTACGGTACTCTCCTGGTCATCACAAACTTCACTTTCGAAATCACTTACTTCTGCGAGCCAAGTGAACGTGAGAGTGAATTTTTAACCACATGTTACACCCACGCACTTGCCTGCAGCCTAACTACGTCACCACTGCAACAACAAAGGTAGCGGCTGTGGAGACAATTTTTTTTACGTAAGATTGTGGTTTTGTTGCTCAAGGATAGAATTAAATGGAGGTTATAAATATCTTTCACAGTGTTATTTGGGATTATGAGATAGATATATAAATAGAGAGAGAGAGAGAGAGAGAGAGAGAGAGAGAGAGAGAGAGAGGTGGTTTCAGTATTCCTTAATAAACGCTGTGTGTGTTGACTCCATTTCACTCTGTATGTATATAACTCATTTATGCTCACGATGGTTTACAGGCGTGAGAATACATTGTTATAAATATTAATAAAAAGAAAAATAATAATTCGGTTTAAATTCCACTTGGGAAACGGATCATGTCAACGAATTAATCAGCCTCTTCGTCAAGTTGTTCTTAACTCAACAAACTTTATTTTTATTTCAATTTCTCTCCTATGTTGTGATGTTTCTTCAATTATTCTATTTTTTTCTATATTTGTTTGTGTATGTGTGTGTGTTCAAAGCTAATGCCAAAATATTGTATCACCCAATAAAATATTTATACCAAATTGTGTTGAAAATAATATGAGACAACGGATGGAGACTTTTGGCAACCCTATACCGAGACACCGGGAGTCGTAGGGTTCATTCGGAAATTCATCGACCAGTGTTGGTTAGATGAAGGTAAGTTAACACACGTCTTGAAATTCCTACTGGTGGAATGGTTGTGAGTCTTATTTACTTTTTTTTTTCGGGGGACCTTTTTGTTTGATTGTAGTAGTCAGAACGTTTTTGTCTGGTTGTAGTTGTCAGGGACGTTTTTGTCTAGGTTGTAGTAGTCAGGAACGTTTTTGTCGGGTTGTAGTAGTCAAGACTTTTGTCGGGTTGTAGTTGTCAGAACGTTTTTGTTTGGTTGTAGTAGTCAGGAACATTTTTGTCTGGTTGTAGTAGTCAGAACGTTTTTGTCTGGTTGTAGTAGTCAGGAACGTTTTTGTCGGGTTGTAGTAGTCAAGGAACTTTTTGTCTGGTTGTAGTTGTCAGAACGTTTTGTCTGGTTGTAGTTGTCAGAACGTTTTTGTCTGGTTGTAGTAGTCAGGGAACATTTTTGTCTGGTTGTAGTAGTCAGGGGAACGTTTTGTCGGGTTGTAGTAGTCAGAACTTTTTGTCTGGTTGTAGTTGTCAGGGGAACGTTTTGTTTGGTTGTGTCAGGGGAACATTTTTGTAGTAGTCAGGGAACGTTTTTGTCTGGTTGTAGTAGTCAGGGAACGTTTTTGTCTAGTTGCAGTAGTCAGGGGACGTTTTTGTCTGGTTGTAGTAGTCAGAACGTTTTTGTCTGGTTGTATTCAGGAACGTTTTGTCGGGTTGTAGTAGTCAGAGAACGTTTTTGTTTGGTTGAAGTTGTCAAGGGAACGTTTTTGTTTGGTTGAAGTTGTCAGGGGAACGTGTTTGTTTGGTTGTAGTAGTCAGTGGAACGTTTTTGTTTGGTTATAGTAGTCAGTGGAACGTTTTTGTCTGGTTGTAGTAGTCAGGGGAACGTTTTTGTCTGGTTGTATTCAGGGAACGTTTTTGTCGGGTTGTAGTAGTCAGAGAACGTTTTTGTTTGGTTGAAGTTGTCAAGGGAACGTTTTTGTTTGGTTGAAGTTGTCAGGGGAACGTTTTGTTTGAGTTGTAGTAGTCAGTGGAACGTTTTTGTCTAGTTGTAGGAGTCAGGGAACGTCACACTTAATCAGTGAACCAGAATGACTTCACAGCTAATCAGGAACCCGGGTTACATTGTTAATCAGGTTACAAGACGTCACAGTTAATCAAGCTACGAGAATGACGTCACAGTTAATCAGACTTCAGAATGACGTCACAGTTAATCAGACTTGAATGACGTCACAGTTAATCAGACTTCAGAATGACGTCACAGTTAATCAGACTTCCAGAATGACGTCACAGTTAATCAGGAAGAACAAGGGACGTACACAGCTGAGGAATCAGCATGGACTCCACACCTGGTCGGTCGAAGGGGAGTAAGGGGAGGAGGGAGAAATGTGTCGACATCACTAAGGGGAGGATGTATATCATCAGTGTTGCTATACCATGCACTGCCACACTCCCCCTCTACACTCACCCACACACACACTGACGCCCTCACAGCCTCCCATCATTCACACTTTTAACTCCACTAGCTCACAACCTGTCCATTTTGCTGTAATACTGCTTTCGCTTGGCCGTCAATATATTGTCACCGTTTACATTCTTCAGTTCATCTTTATAATTTCTATTATGTTATTTCACATCAGCTGACCTTGTTTCGTATATTCACGACGCTCTCAGTCAACAAGGTCCACTCACACCTCTTACTTGCTTTAACTAGTTTTTCTTTATTCATTATATACCTTTTCTCTTCTCCCCTTGACCCGGTTGTTCCTCTCTCTCTCTTCTTGTTACTGGTTCTAAGAGTGTACCAGGTGGGATATATATTGTAAAAGGTCTGTCTTTGAACGGTGGTAACAAAACACCCGAGGTCCTCTTTAACTTATCTAAGTCTGCCCTGTAAAAAAATAAATACTCTTAAAAAATGGAAAGTGGCAACTCAAATCCGTAGATTTAGCGATAGTTTTGGTAATTATGTCTGTGTGTGTATTCCTTATGCACTTTTAAGATAGAGGTGAAATTGGGGAGGTGCAGGTGGCCAGGAAGGCCAGGCACACTATCTATTGGCCCTTCATCCAGGAGAGACCGGGTAACATAACTATACATTATAACTTCAACCTAATTAATTGTTGACAACTATTAACTATACTTAGAAATACGTGCTTAAAATCTCAGGTGTTTGAAGGGGAGGGACAGAGTTACACCATCAAGACATTTTCTAACGGAAGAACGGTTAATTTCCTCCCCCGGGTTAGACGCCCAAGATGCGTTTGTTCTAGACCGTCTGATGATGTTTTTGTGCCGTGAAGACAGGATGTTGTGTTTCCTATTATGGCTGCGGCACACTGGGCACTCTTCCTCTCAACATGTTTAGCAAACACGGTCCGGCCAAAACAAAGAGGCGTGTTCGTCACACTGGGATGTTTTGTTGGCGCCTGCCCAATGCAAGGAAAACAACAACAAAGCGTCTAGACAAGGTTCGCCAAGGATCCCGTTACTACAATTGAGACCTTGCAGGATTGTGCTACAGTTCTTCAATTGCTGAAGCAAGTGAGGCGTCTGCAAAAGATAAAGAAAAAAGACAATGGGCGCGTCGTGAAGTTTCTTAAGAAGTGGAGGCGGTTGGCTGGTCAAAAAGACCTGAATAATGATTTAAAAATACTAAAGAAGTTTTTATTTGACGAATAAATAGAAATATGTTACCGTTTGTATGTTATATTTTAAATTAATATTGTTTCGTGATTTTTTAAATGTATATTTGAATATTCAACACCTAATTTGGAGCTCATTTGAGCACTAACCCGGCCAGCAAAGCTCACCGCCAAACCCAAGGTAGGCATCCACCTACCTTGGCCAAACCGTTGTCAATTTCTCGCAGCAGTCGAAATCCTGCTGCTTGCTGGGCCGTCAGGTTATCGGCCAGCAAAACGGGTAACAAGTTTTGGAGGAAAGTGCCCAGTGTGCCACCTTCCAAATTCAATCGAAGGAGCGAATGACAAGAAACCAAATTGTAATACATTACTCATTAAGAAACCCAAAAAACAAAGCTGATAAAATAATATAAACGAGAAAATAAACGATATAAATTTGATTATTTATACACCTATATACTTAAATATAATGAATGTCTATCAGACCAAAACGTCCAACCCAGAAAACTACAAGACATATAACAGTAACTGGTGGAGCAGGTGGAAACCCACTTAAGTCGACTCACCCCACAGTAATTAAACGAGATAAAGACCACGAATCATGGACAAATGGATGCCCAGTCTAATCCGTGTTTTTCATGTCATGATTGGAAAAAAGCGGAATTAAACCCACAGAACTATTAATGGCTAATGGGGTTTATTTTTGAGGTGTTAAGACATTAAGGGTTCGAAGGAAGTTTATTTGTGTATGAATTCATGAGGCGGATGAAAATAAACACTTAACACAGTATTTAAAACCTCCCGCTGGCGTAATGTAAACAGTACAGTCATCTTCGTGTAAAAGAAACAATAAAATAAACAACGAATTATAATAAAAATTTAATTAAATATTAAAAAAAACATAAAAGTATGATGTAAGATATGATTTGCAGTTTTATTTTTTTTTATAATTTAACGAGAAAAAATCGACACGATACTTACGCTACTGTAAGTATTAATTACAGTAAAAGTAATATTGTTTAGTTCAAGTTATATATAATGAACCTTATGTATGATATTTATTATTATTATTATTATTTATTATTATTATTATTATTATTATTATTATTATGTGTGAACGCGCTATTCACTTTGTTTACATCATGACGTTACGCTACCTCTGGCTGTAAGTCGAGTGGGTGCCGGGTGGTCCTTGGGGCTCAGTGCTGAGTGTGAGAATGTGGAAGAGGGCAGAAGGGGGTGGAAGAGTTGATATGGAACAGTTTTTTGTGGGAGGGGGGTGGGAGGTGGGACAGTAGCCTGGTTTGAGTGGAGAAGGGGACGGGAGAGGGATAGTAGCCTGGTTTGGGTGGGGGTTGGGAGGAGAGGTGGGATAGTGTGTTTGGGTGGGGGGTAGTAACCTTGTTTGTGGGGGAGGGAGGTGGGTTTAGTGAAGTTAGTTTTTAGTTTAAACAAACTTATTAAAAGCTTGGAGTACAGTTTGCCTATTCTGAGTAATTCAGTCAGGTTTTGACACTGAGGTGGTATCGTCTCACTGCCACCAAGACAGTTCATACAAAAAAATACATCATATTCATTAACAGTGTATATATATATATATATATATATATATATATATATATATATATATATATATATATATATATATATATATATATTGATAAAATCACACGGAAAAGGAAACACGAAGCACCTTAGCTTTCGTCTTTATTCAAGACATATATATATATATATATATATATATATATATATATATATATATATATATATATATATATATATATATATATATATATATATGGTTTATTCTCAGTAACAACCATTTCCTGTTCTAAGTCACATGCAGTTATGTTGGCTCATAACTCTCTCCTTCTTCCTCTTCATGAGTGGGAGAGAAATGGAGGTGGAATAGTTCCAACTGTTACCTAAATGGAACAGGAGTGAATAGAGGGAGAAAGAGACAGAAGGGGTAAGATAAACGAAGAAATGAAGAGGGAAAAGAAGGAGAGAGTTATGAACCAACATAACTGCATGTGACTTAGAACAGGAAATGCTGAGAATAAACCACATAAGCTTTCTTAACCGTACTAAGGGGGTGAAGAAGGGGAGAGGAGAAGGAGGAGGAAGCCTAGTCATCACTTCAGCTTAACCACGGGAAAATACAAGTAAGGTGAGGTAGCTTTAAAATCACCATGAATTCCAAACAATAAAATATGTAAAAATTTTAATTCCTCATACAAGGTCCCATGAGGGCAGATGTCTGATAAGGTAACAGATTTGACGAAATTCCCCACCACCGTCATAAAGAATTCAGTTAGTGATAATTTTCTTATTTTTTTTTTTGAGGTAGAGGAGGGTCTCAGGACTTCCTCCAGTAAGCAACCCACAGCTGATAGTACATCTCAACAGGGTTGCCAACTCGGATTCAAATGTCGCTAAACTTAAAAGTAGCTAAATGTCGCTAAATCTTCCAAGGAAAGTCGCTAGCTATTATTCCCCGTTCAGTAATTTGATGCAAATATTAATGGATTTATAAAATAAATATTATAAAATATCATTTTCAGATTTTCTGTGAAATGTCAAGAATATTGCATATTATCCCAGAACACTTGATCTTTAACCTGAGTTCACTGCCTGCCTTGCTGTCACTAAAACATACTTTAACACTTCATAATGTTCTACCACACTAATAGAACAATGTTCAGCTACAAACATGGCCAGAGCTCCACTTTTTGCCAAGTTTCTTGAATGAAAAATTGTCTCTCTGCACTAAACGAGCTCTTCTGCTTTGTGTTTTTTAGTGTTTTGTGTTTAATGTCGCAAGTTCCAGACAAAATTACACTTGCAAAATTTAAAAATCCTTTTTATTATCTCCTGGCACCTCCAGAAGCCAATTTTATCTGTCATCTCCTAGCCATTCCTTCCCAAATCGTGCGAATACCGTGGCTTACCCATTTTCTATTGGGACATTAAGGAAGGTTCAAATTAATAAACAGCATGCAAACAAGCGGAAACTTTCCTTGATGGTTTGCAAGCGAACAGTGTCGACTTGGCAACTCAGGTATGGAGTCTATGGGTCACCATGGTGGACGCTTATGAGAAGTTTGGAACCACGCAGGCTTGATAGAATTAATTCTATAAGATGTTTTGCTAATATTCTTTAAAATTTAGCGTATTAATGAAATTCATATTGCATATCTGACAAAGAGGTAAGTTACCCAGGTGCTACAAAGGAAGGTAATAGACAAATAAATGACGACACGGCAACATTAGCCATGGACGGCTAACATCAAGTGATCAGGAAATAGACGTCCTCTCCCGTATCTAATGACCCGTTCAAATGTATTAAACTTTTCATTATTTATTGTCCCCTGCTATATATTATGGCTCGAAATTAGGAAAACTGAGTTTTCATGGACAGTCCAAAAGTATCCAGAAAGTCGCTAGATTTCAGTGGATATTCTAGATTTGCGACAAGTCGCAAATCGCTCCAAATGTCGCCAAAAAACAAAGCTCTAGATCTACAAAGTCGCTAAGTTGGCAACTCTGATCTCCAACCCTCCTGTACATCCCCACACCTCTCTCACTCATAGGATTTCCTCAGTGTTACCCCAGTCAGTTGATACTACATTCCCGCCTTTTCAGTACATCTCTCTCTCTCTCTCTCTCTCTACACACACACACACACAACATTACATAACACACTAATTTGTAGGTCCTCACTATCGGTTCAATTAATGAGAACCAGGTCACTGGTTCGATCCCGGGGGTTACTGTACCATTGGAGAAGTGAAGGCGGTCGAGTGCAGTGCCACCCATATTTCTGTCTTCTTGTGTATCGTTGGTAAAACTGGTACAGTGTATTGTGTCTGTACTGTCCTGTATTTCTTTTGTTAGATCATATTAGGTTAGGTTAGATTACATTAGGTTAGATTAGGTTAGGTTAGATTACATTAGGTTAGATTAGGTTAGGTTAGATTACATTAGGTTAGATTAGGTTAGGTTAGAAACACTTGGTTAGATTAGGTTAGGTTAGAAAACATTTGGTTAGATTAGGTTAGGTTAGATTACATTAGGTTAGATTACATTAGGTTAGATTACATTTGTTAGATTAGGTTAGGTTAGATTACATTAGGTTAGATTAGATTAGTTAGCTCTTGATTAGATTAAGTCTTAACCAACCCTGGCCCAAACCAAACGTCCGTGGCCCAAACAACAGTACAGCAGCATGACCCCGAAACACTTACAAAATCAATCATACTGAACCGTGTTATCACCCTGTGGAACCCTGCACAACGGAGGGTCTCATAGCCTGTATCAGTATAGCCTTCATGGGTTCATATATATAACCCTGGACTATATCACTGCCAATGTGATGTTCTGAGTCAGTTCAAAACATCCTACTCCAAATATCTTCAGTCAGTCTTTTGTGAATTGATTTGATAACAATGCTTGTGTGTCTCTGCATAGTGTTTGGTTATTTAGGTTAGGTTAAGTTTGGTTAGGTTAGTTATTCATGTTTGGGTTAAATTAGATTAGGTTTGGTTATATTTTAAGCCAGGTTTGGTTGGAATAGGTTATTTATATTATTTGGGTTGAGTTAGGTTAAGTTTGGTTAGGTTAGGTTAGGTTAGTTATTCATGTTTGGGTTAAATTAGATTAGGTTTGGTTATTTTTATGTCAAGTTTGGTTAGAATAGGTTATATATATATTATAAGTTAGTTTAGCTTAAGTTAGATGAGGTTTGGTTCGTTAAAAGTAAACTTCATGAACTGGCATTAATCCGACACACAAGAACGTTTGCGAACTTCTCAGAATCCGAATTGCGCAACGGATTTCCCGGATTGGTGATGGTGGTAGTAGTAGTATCGGTGATGGCAATAGTGGTGGTGACTGTGGTGGTGATTGTGGTGATGGTAATGGTGGTGGTGATTTTGGTGGTGGTAATGGTGATTGTGGTGGTGGTGATTGTGGTGGTGGTGACTGTGGTGGTGATTGTTGGTGGTATGGTGGTGGTGATTTTGGTGGTGGTAATGGTGGTATGGTGGTAGTAGTAGTAGTAGTAGTAGAAGTGATAGTGGTGATGATAGTACGGATGGTGGTAGTGGTGATGGTGTAGTAGTGGTGATGGTAGTTAATGATAGTGTTGATGACCTTGGGCAATATAACTGGTTGTACTGGCTCCTCAGTCCTCTTCCTGTACTCTTCATCCTCTCCTCCTTCACCCTCTCTCTCTTTCACCCTCTCCTCTCCTTCATCCTCTCCCCTCTCTCCCCTCCTTCATCCTCTCCTTCCCTCTCTTTCACCCTCTCCTCACTCTCCTTCACCCTCTCCCTCCCTCTCTCCTTCACCTCTCCTCCTCCCCCTCCTCCCTCCCTCTCCTTCACCCTCCCTCCTCTCCCTCCCCCTCCTTCCCTCTCTCTCCTTCACCCCTCTCCCTCCCTCTCCCTCCCTCTCCCTCCCTCCCTCTCCCTCCCTCCCCTCTCCCTTCCCTCTCCCTCCTTCCCCCTCTCCTCCCTCCCCTCCCTCCCTCCCCTCTCCTTCACCCTCTCCCTCCTTACCCTCTCCCTCCCTCCCTCTCCCTTCACCATCTCTCCCTCACTCCTCCGCAATTACGATCGCCCCTACCCCTCCCCTCCCATCCTTTCTCCTCCTCCTCCTCCTCCTCCTCCCCTCCCTCCTCCTCCCTCCTCCTCTCTTCCCCTTCTTCTCCATACTACACCTCCTCCTCCTCCTCTTCTCCGTACTACACGCTGTATACCTACACTGTATACTGTATACATGCATTTTATATTTACGTATATTTGTATGATAATTTTAATGAAAATATCTGTCTATCTATCTATCTATCTATCTATCTATCAATCTATTTATCTATTAGAGTGAAGTTATTTGAGGTGCTCCCCACACTACTTGCTATTTATGGCATTTAGTGTTAATGGGGACGAGTAACACACACACACACACACAAACAGACAGTCACACACACACACACACACACACACAAACAGACAGTCACACACACACACACACACACACACACACACACACACACACACACAAACAGACACACACACACACACATACACACACACAAACAGACAGTCACACACACACACACACACACACACACACACACACACACACAGACAGTCACACACACACACACACACACACACACACACACACACACACACACACACACACACAACAGACAGTCACACACACACACACACACACACACACACAAACAGACACACACACACACACACACACACACACACACACAAACAGACAGTCACACACACACACACACACACACACACACACACACACAACAGACACACACACACATACACATACACATCCACACACATACACACATACACACCACACACACACACACACACAAACAGACAGTCACACACAAACAGACAGTCACACACACACACACACAAACAGACAGTCACACACACACACACACACACAAACAGACAGTCACACACACACACACACACCAAACAGACAGTCGCACACACATAACACACACACACACACACACACAAACCGACCATACCAAACCACCTCAACCATACCAAGACCATGTTTGCACCTCAACCTCTCCTCCGACATTGTCCCACCTCCTTCCATTACTCTAGGTCCCCAACACACTCAGGTTGTAGATTCCACTAAACTCCCTCAGCGTCACCATAGACAACAAACTAAATTGGAAACCACACGTCCAATTGAAGTTGTCAAATCCTCCAGTTTCCGTCTCCACCTCCTCCGGCGACTCAAGTCCCTCCAGGAGTTCCTGCACACGAGCTCCTCAGTGTTTATTCAACATTCATACTTCCCAAGCTCACCTATGCCTCCCCTACACGGTCTTCCTCCTAAATGCCACACAACGTAAACACCTAGAAAAAGTGCAAAAGAGGGCATGCAAGATTATTCTCTCCCCTTCCTACTCACATATCAAGAAGCGCTCAACACACGCACCCTCTCAGCTCCCCTGACCATCACACGACCTCATCTGCAAATTTGGTAAGCTTCTGCACCATCCTCGACACCGGCTTACTACCACCTGAGATCCTAGCCCGAAATTGCTGTTCGACACCACAACCGCATCCAGCCCTTACGTGAACAGAACAGTCGCTATAAAAACAGCCAAGTCCCAGCCATTGTAAAAATTATCAATAACATAATAAACCAGTGTATTCACTCCCAGTAAACACTACTCCTTGCACTGTCACTATGTTGAAATGCCCTGTAGTCTGAGCTTTCCCCATCTAGTTATTATATATCTTATTTATATCACTTATGTTAATTTGTATATTATTTGTAATTCAGAAACCCATTCCCCAATTATGGTAACATATTTTCAGCCTTCCTGGCTGCCAAGCTCTCTCAATACACCGTTAATTATTATTATATGTTATCATTATTACAAACAGACAGTCCACACACACACACACAAACAGACAGTCACACACACACACACACAAGACAGACAGTCACACACACAAAACAGAGTCACACACACACACACACACAAACAGACAGTCACACACACACACACACACACACACAAACAGACAGTCACACACACACCAAACACACACACACACACACACACACACACACACACACACACACACACAAACACACACACACATCAAACTGATTTGGTGAGTAGTCTGGAAATATGATTGGCATTTTACCTGAAATAAAAATACCTCTCTCTCTCTCTCTCTCTCTCTCTCTCTCTCTCTCTCTCTCTCTCTCTCTCTCTCTCTCTCTCTCTCTCTTGTTCTCTTTATCTCTGTGTCTGTCTGTCTGTCTGTTTCTCTCTTATTCTCTTTATCTCTATGCCTTTACTTCAGATTTGATAAATATTTGGCCTTTAAAGAGTTTTTCTCTCTTCTCTGGATATATTTTACAAAACATTCCTCACCATGAGAGACACGCAAGGCCCCATCCCCGTTATCATTGTATTAATTTAATTCAAGTCCAGAATTTTGTAGTTTCATCCATCTTTACTTAGGTAGAATATTCACTTTACGACCGTCTGTGAATCACGATGGTATAATATTTATTTGACGAATATTTGAGAATCTTATGCTCGAATATTTACTTTACGAATCTTTGTTAACCAGTACACAGGATCAGTGCACTCAGATTTGTTGTGTCATAGTATAAGCAGAAAATATAGCCAGACAAACTAGATATCTTTAACCTCTTTTTTTTCTCACCTAATTTTTTTGTTTAGTGTTATTGTGTGTGTGTGTGAAACTGATTCAACAGTTGTCTCATGGTTGTTGGTCGTTAAGAATCTCTCTCTCTCTCTCTCTCTCTCTCTCTCTCTCTCTCTCTCTCTCTCTCTCTCTCTCTCTACTCTCTCCTTATTATTTACGTAATTTCCTCCCCCGTCCGTGTCTGATTGAATGTTAGAACAGAGACACAGCTCAAGGTAGTGACCACACAAAACCGTCACGGAGAATCTGCTACACACACACACACACACACACACACACACACACACACACACACCAACAGACCAGTTACTGAACCACGTGGCCTACGTGACCTCACACAGTATGGCAAAGCCCACCGGCATGTCGACGCACACACCACAATCACACTAAAAGGTGTGTCCCTCAATGTTGTCAATGCCTATGTGCCTCCTCCACCCCTACTGTACCTGTCCCACCACAGCATATCACCTCCACCCCCACAGACTTCGCCACGCCTAGTACATTGGCATCCCCTAAAGCCTGCGCACTGTTTGTAAACTTTGAGGTCAACAGACTCTTTTTTTTTTATTTATTGGGCACCCCCTACATCCTTGTAAGGTGAAGCGCAAGCGTTGACTCTCACACACCCTCTCCTCACTACATCCTCACTTGCCCTATGACCTCCTCCTACAGGTCCCCAGCCGTTACCAACACCTCTTCCCCCCCTGACCAGCCCTCCTCCTCAGTGACAGGCCTGGCAGAGTATGGAGACCTGCCACACTTTGCCATAAACAGATAAATTGTACCGGAATTTTCCCCCCACACACTTCAATTCTGTCACTTTATGTAAATTGCTGACAAAACCCATGACCCTTTGGCTGCACGTAATGCATCATAAAGGCAAGCATGAACTACGCATGCTTCAGTTGGGCGCTATAAACGCTTCTGCCTTCACCTTGCATAAGATGCAAGGGGTGCCCAATAAACTAACCCCCTCGTGGGCAATCTGTAAAAATCTGTCCAGCCAGGGCCATCCAATA
>NW_024738546.1:0-4213 GCF_018991925.1 Homarus americanus
GATCATCGACTTTTCGAGTTAGATTTTCGAATTTTGGAAATATTACGTAATTTGCGAAGTAGATAATCATAGAAAACGGGAAATTGTATCATAAAAAATGGGAAATATCTACTTTCCGGGAAAGTTGGTTATCTACTTTCGGAAAAGGTAAATAGATTCTACTTTTCGGGAAAGTAGATTATCGACTTTCAGGGGAAGTAAGATTTTTCGGGTACAGAAATATTACCTAATTTTGCGAAAGTAGATTATCATAGAAAGCAGAAATTTGTATCATAAAAACGGGGAAATATCTACTTTCCGGGAAAGTTGGTTATCTACTTTGCAGAAAAGTAGATAGATTTTCTACTTTCGGGAAAATGATTATCGACTTTTCGAGGAGTAGATTTTTTCGAATTTTGGGAAATATTACCTAATTTTGCGAAGTAGATTATCATAGAAAACGGGAAATTTGTATCATAAAAATGGAATATCTACTTTCCGGGAAAGTTGATTATCTACTTTCGAAAAGTGAAAATCTATCTACCTAAAGGAAATGAATAACCAACTTTCCCGGAAAGTAGATATTTCCCATTTTTATGATACAAATTTCCGTTTTCTATGATAATCTACTTCGCAAAATTAGGTAATATTTCCCCCAAAATTCGAAATCTAAACTACGAAAAGTGGGATAATCTACTTTCCCCAAAAAGTAGAAAATCTCTGTCTACTTTTCAAGTAGATAATAACACTACGATGAATATTTTCCCATTTTTATGATACAAATTTCCCGTTTTCTGATAAATCTGCGCCCATAAAATTAGGTAATATTTCCCCAAAAATTCGAAAATGTACTTCCCCGAAAAGTCGATAATCTACTTTCCCGAAAGTAGAAAATCTATCTACTTTTTCGGAAAGTAGATAATAACTTTCGGAAAGTGAATGTTCCATTTTATGATACAAATTTCCGTTTTCTGTGATAATCACTTCATAAAATTACATGTCTTTCCCCGAAATTCAATCTACTTCCCCGAAAAGTCGATAATCTACTTTCCCGAAAAGTAGAAAAGCTATCTACTTTTCGGGGAAGAAGTAGATAACTCCAACTCTGAAAGTAGATATTTCCCATTTTTATGATACAAATTTCCCGTTTTCTATGATAATCTACTTCGCTAAATTAGGTAGTATTTCCCCCAAAATTCGAAAATCCTACTTCCCCGAAAAGTCGATAATCTACTTTCCCGAAAAGTAGAAAATCTATCTACTTTTTGAGGAAAATGAAATAACCAACTTTTCCCGGAAAGTAGATATTTCCGATTTTTTTATGATACAAATTTCCCGTTTTCTATGATAATCTACTTCGCAAAAATTAAGTGTCTTCCCCAAAATTCGAAAATCTACTTCCCGAAAAGTCGATAATCTACTTTCGAAAAGTAGAAAATCTGTATCTCTTTTCAGGGGAAAATGGGTAACCAACTCCCGGAAATGAATATTTCCCGTTTTATGATACTGGGGATTTCCCGTTTCTATGATAATCTACTTCGTAAAATTAGGTAATATTTCCCCAAAATTCAATCTACTTCCCGAAAAGTCGATAATCTACTTTCCCGAAAAGTAGAAAATCTGTCTACTTTTTCAGGAAAGTAGATAACCAACTTTCGGAGAAAGTAGACATTTCCCGTTTTTATGATACAAATTTCCCTTTCTATGATAATCTTCTTAGCAAACCGTTTTCTTTGATTATCTACTTCGCAAAATTAGGTAATATTTCCCCCAAAATTCGAAAATCTACTTCCCCGAAAAGTCGACAATCTACTTTCCCGAAAAGTCGATACTCTACTTTCCCGAAAAGCAGAAAATCTATCTACTTTTCGGGAAAGTAGATAACCAACTTTCCCGGAAAGTAGATATTTCCCGTTTTTTATGATACAAATTTCCCGTTTTCTATGATAATCTACTTCGCAAAATTAGGTAATATTTCCCCCAAAATTCGAAAATCTACTTCCTGAAAAGTCGATAATCTACTTTCCCGAAAAGTAGAAAATCTGTCTACTTTTCAGGAAAGTAGATAACCAACTTTCCCGGAAAGTAGATATTTCCCGTTTTTTATGATACAAATTTCCCGTTTTCTATGATAATCTACTTCGCTAAATTAGGTAATATTTCCCCCAAAATTCGAAAATCTACTTCCCCGAAAAGTCGATAATCTACTTTCCCGAAAAGTAGAAAATCAATCTACTTTTCGGGAAAGTAGATAACCAACTTTCACGGAAAGTAGATATTTCCCGTTTTTTATGATACAAATTTCCCGTTTTCTATGATAATCTACTTCGCAAAATTAGGTAATATTTCCCCCAAAATTCGAAAATCTACTTCCCCGAAAAGTGGATAATCTATTTTCCCGAAAAGTAGAAAATCTGTCTACTTTTCGGGAAAGTAGATACCCAACTTTCCCGGAGAGTAGATATTTCTCATTAGATAACCAACTTTCCCGGAAAGTAGATATTTCCCATTTTTTATGATACAAATTTCCCGTTTTCTATGATAATCTACTTCGCAAAATTAGGTAATATTTCCCCCAAAATACGAAAATCTACTTCCCCGAAAAGTCGATAATCTACTTTCCCGGAAAGTAGATATTTCCCGTTTTTTATGATACAAATTTCCCGTTTTCTATGATAATCTACTTCGCAAAATTAGGTAATATTTCCCCCAAAATTCGAAAATCTACTTCCCCGAAAAGTCGATAATCTACTTTGCCGAAAAGTAGAAATTCTGTCTACTTTTCGGGAAAGTAGATAACCAACTTTCCCGGAAAGTAGATATTTCCCGTTTTTTATGATACAAATTTCCCGTTTTCTATGATAATCTACTTCGCAAAATTAAGTAATATTTCCCCCAAAATTCGAAAATCTACTTCCCCGAAAAGTCGATAATCTACTTTCCCGAAAAGTAGAAAATATATCTACTTTTCGGGAAAGTAGATAACCAACTTTCCCGGAAAGTAGATATTTCCCATTTTTTATGATACAAATTTCCCGTTTTCTATGATAATCTACTACGCAAAATTAGGTAATATTTCCCCCAAAATTCGAAAATCTACTTCCCCGAAAAGTCGATAATCTACTTTCCCGAAAAGTAGAAAATCTATCTACTTTTCGGGAACGTAGATAACCAACTTTCCCGGAAAGTAGATATTTCCCAGTTTTTATGATACAAATTTCCCGTTTTCTATGATAATCTACTTCGCAAAATTACGTAATATTTCCCCCAAAATTCGAAAATCTACTTCCCCGAAAAGTCGATAATCTACTTTCCCGAAAAGTAGAAAATCTATCTACTTTTCGGGAAAGTAGATAACCAACTTTCCCGGAAAGTAGATATTTCCCATTTTTATGATACAAATTTCCCGTTTTCTATGATAATCTACTTCGCAAAATTACGTAATATTTCCCCCAAAATTCGAAAATCTACTTCCCCGAAAAGTCGATAATCTACTTTCCCGAAAAGTAGAAAATCTATCTACTTTTCGGGAAGGTAGATAACCAACTTTCCCGGAAAGTAGATATTTCCCAGTTTTTATGATACAAATTTCCCGTTTTCTATGATAATCTATTTCGCAAAATTACGTAATATTTCACCCAAAATTCGAAAATCTACTTCCCCGAAGTCATTTCGGCCAAAAAATTATATAAAAAAAAAATTATATAAAAAAAAACAAAATTATATAAAAAAAAAAATAAATAAAAATAAATTAAATTTTTTTTATTTTTACTATTTTTATTTTTTATTTTTTTTGTATTTTTTAATTTTTTTTTATATAATAAAAAAATGTATATAAAAAAAACATTTATATATATAAAAAAAAATTTTGATAAAAAAAAAATTTATATAAAAAAAATTATAAAAAAAAAAAATTTATATATAAAAAAAAATATTTTTATATAAAAAAAAATTTTTTATAAAAAAAAAATTTATATTAAAAAAAAAAAAAAATTTATATAAAAAAAAAATAAAAAAAAAAATTTCAAAAAAATTTAAAAAATTAAAAAAAAAAAAAAATTAAAAAAAAAAAAAAAAAAAAAATATGTGTATATAAAAAAAAAAAAAATTAGCAACAAAAAAAAAAATAAAAAATAAAAAAAAAAAATAAAAAAATAAAAAAAATAAAAAAATAAAAAAAAAAAAAAAAATTAAAAAGAAAAATTAAAAATAAATTATAAATTTGGAACAAAAT
>NW_024738547.1:0-5000 GCF_018991925.1 Homarus americanus
ACAAAAGCAGTAATACAACTATCATACATACAGTAATACACACTGATATTCATACATAATACCTGTAATGTGTATATCTTGTATATTTTGTATATTTTTACCAATACAAGAATTAATATTAAATTTTTTATTTATCTAAACAATAAATAAATTTTGGTCCAATGTTGTTGTTTTGGGTGTTGAGTTGTGGTGGGGGTTGTAGTGGGTTGTGGTGGGTTGTGGTGGGTTGTAGTGGGTTGTGGTGGGGTTGTGGTGGGTTGTGGTAGGTTGTAGTGGGTTGTAGGTGGGTTGTGTGGTGGGGGTTGTAGTGGTTGTGGTCGGGTTGTAGTGCGGTGTGGTGGTTGTGGTGGGTTGTAGTGGTTGTGGTGTTGTAGTGGTTGTGGTGGGGTTGTAGTGCGGTTGTGGTGGGTTGTGGTGGGGTTGTAGTGTTATGTTAGGATTACGTTAGGTGGAGTTAGGGGTTACGTTAGGTTATGTTAGGATTACGTTAGGTTATGTTAGGATTACGTTAGGTTAGGAGATAGGTGCAATGGTGGTTTAACAGGTGAGCTTTGATCTTACCTGTGTAATTAAGACTGACCAGGTGAGTTAGGTTAGGATTACGTTACATTAGGTTATGTTAGGATTACGTTAGGTTATGTTAGGATTACGTTAGGTTAGGTTAGGTACAGTAATTGGTTCGTAACAGGTGAGCTTTGATCTTACCTGTGTAATTAAGACTGACCAGGTGAGTTACTGGTGAATTACTGATATATATATTTTGTCAAATTATTATTACTATTATTATATTGATGGTTTAACCCTTTGATGATGGCGGTTTAACCCTTTGAGGACGATGGTTTAACCCTTTGATGATGGCGGTTTAACCCTTTGATGATGGTGGTTTAACCCTTTGATGATGGCGGTTTAACCCTTTGAGGACGATGGTTTAACCCTTTATGATGATGGCGGTTTAACCCTTTGATGATGGCGGTTTAACCCTTTGATGATGGCGGTTTAACCCTTTGAGGACGATGGTTTAACCCTTTGATGATGGTGGTTTAACCCTTTGATGATGGCGGTTTAACCGCTGATGATGGTGGTTTAACCCTCTGAGACGATGGTTTAACCCTTGAGGACGATGGTTTCTTCGATGATGGCGGTTTTAACCGCTGATGATGGCGGTTTAACCCTTGAGGACGATGGTTAACCCTTTGATGATGGCGGTTTAACCCTCCGAGGACAATGGTTTAACCCTTCGAGGACGATGGTTTTTAACCCTGATGATGGCGGTTTAACCCGCTGATGAGGCGGTTTCCCGAGGACGATGGTTTAACCCTTTGATGATGGCGGTTTAACCCTTTGATGATGGCGGTTAAACCCCCCCGAGGACGATGGTTTAACCGCGATGATGGCGGTTTAACCCGCTGATGATGGCGGTTTAACCCTTTGAGGACGATGGTTTAACCCTGATGACGGGTTTAACCCTTGATGATGGCGGTTTAACCGCTGATGACGATGGTTTAACCCTTTGATGATGGCGGTTTAACCCGCTGATGATGGCGGTTTAACCCCTGAGGACGATGGTTTACCCGCTTTGATGATGGCGGTTTAACCCGCTGATGATGGCGGTTTAACCCTCTGAGGACGATGGTTTAACCCGCTGATGATGGCGGTTTAACCCTTTGATGATGGCGGTTTAACCCTTTGGGGACGATGGTTTAACCGGATGATGGTTTAACCGCTTTGATGATGGCGTTTTAACCGCTTTGATGATGGCGGTTTTAACCGCACTGATGATGGTGGTTTAACCCTTTGATGATGGCGGTTTAACCCTTTGATGATGGCGGTTTAACCTTTGAGGACGATGGTTTAACCGCTTTGATGACGATGGTTTAACCGCTTTGATGATGGCGGTTTAACCCTTGATGATGGTTTAACCCTGAGGACGATGGTTTAACCCTTTGATGATGGCGGTTTAACCCTGATGACGATGGTTTAACCCTTTGATGGCGGTTTAACCCTTTGGATGATGGCGGTTTAACCCTTTGATGATGGTGGTTTAACCCTTTGATGATGGCGTTTAACCCCGATGATGATGGTTTAACCTTTGATGATGGCGGTTTAACCCTTTGATGATGGTGGTTTAACCCCATTGATGGCGGGTTTAACCCTTTGATGATGAGTGGTTTAACCCTTTGATGACGTGGTTTAACCCTTTGTGAGGACGATGGTTTAACCCTTTGATGATGGCGGTTTTAACCCTTTGATGATGGCGGTTTAACCCTTTGAGGACGATGGTTTAACCCTTTGATGATGGCGGTTTTAACCCTTTGATGATGGCGGTTTAAACCCTTTGATGATGGCGGTTTAACCCTTTGAGGACGATGGTTTAACCCGCTTTGATGACGATGGTTTAACCCTTTGATGATGGCGGTTTAACCCTTTATGATGCGGTTTAACCCTTTGGGACGATGGTTTAACCCTTTGATGATGCGGTTTAACCGCTTTGAGGACGATGGTTTTAACCCTTTGAGGACGATGGTTTAACCCTTGAGGACGATGGTTTAACCCTTGAGATGGGTTTAACCCTTTGAGGACGATGGTTTAGCCCTTTGAGGACGATGGTTTTAACCCTTTGAGGACGATGGTTTAACCCTTTGATGATGGCGGTTTAACCCTTTGAGGACGATGGTTTAACAACTGATGATGCAGTTTAACCCTTTGAGGACGATGGTTTAACCCTTTGAGGACGATGGTTTAACCTTTGAGGACGATGGTTTAACCCGCTGATGATGGCGGTTTAACCATTTGAGGACGATGGTTTAACCCCACCTGCCCCGAGGACGATGGTTTTAACCCTTTGATGATGGCGGTTTAACCCTTTGAGGACGATGGTTTAACTCTTTGAGGACGATGGTTTTAACCCTTTGAGGACGATGGTTTAACCCTTTGATGATGGCGGTTTAACCCTTTGAGGACGATGGTTTAACCCTTTGAGGACGATGGTTTAACCTTTGAGGACGATGGTTTTAACCCTTTGATGATGATGGTTTAACGCTTTGAGGACGATGGTTTAACCCCCCAGGACGATGGTTTAACCCTTTAAGGACGATGGTTTAACCCTTTGAGGACGATGGTTTAAACCTTTGAGGACGATGGTTTAACCCTTTGATGACGACGGTTTAACCCTTTGAGACGATGGTTTAACCGCTATGGTAGCGGTTTAACCCGAGGACGATGGTTTAACCTTTAGCAGGGACGATGGTTTAACCCTTTGAGGACGATGGTTTAACCCTTTGATGATGGCGGTTTAACCCTTTGAGGACGATGGTTTAACCCTTTGAGGACGATGGTTTAACCCTTTGAGGACGATGGTTTAACCCTTTGATGATGGCGGTTTTAACCCTTTGAGGACGATGGTTTAACTCTTTGAGGACGATGGTTTAACCCTTTGAGGACGATGGTTTAACCAACTTTGATGATGGCGGTTTAACCCTTTGAGGACGATGGTTTAACCCTTGCGAGGACGATGGTTTAACCTTTGAGGACGATGGTTTAACCCGGCGATGATGGTGGTTTTAACCCTTTGAGGACGATGGTTTAACTCTTTGAGGACGATGGTTTAACCCTTTGAGTTGATGGTTTAATAACTGATGATGGCGGTTTAACCCTTTGAGGACGATGGTTTAACCCTTTGATGACGATGGTTTAACGCTGAGGACGATGGTTTAACCGCTTTGATGATGGCGGTTTAACCCTTTGAGGACGATGGTTTAACCCTTTGATGACGATGGTTTAACCCTTTGAGGACGATGGTTTAACCCTTTGAGGACGATGATTTAACCCTTTGATGATGGCGGTTGCAACCCTTTGAGGACGATGGTTTAACCCGCGCGCCTTTGATGACGATGGTTTAACCGGCAGGGGACGGTGGTTTGATGATGGCGGTTTAACCCCTTTGAGGACGATGGTTTAACCCTTTGATGATGGCGGTTTAACCCTCTGAGGACGATGGTTTAACCCTTTGATGATGGCAGTTTAACCGCGCGCTGAGGACGATGGTTTAACGCTTGAGGACAAGTACTTTATGTGAGAGAGAGGGCAGAACCAGAGAGCAGACAGACAGAGACAGAGAGAGAGAGAGACAGACAGACAGAGACAGAGAGACAGACAGAGAGAAGAGAGAGAGAGAGAGAGAGACAGACAGACTGACAGACAGAGAGAGAGGGCAAGAGACAGAGAGAGACAGACAGACAGAGAGACAGACAGACAGAGAGAGAGAGAGAGAGACAGACAGAGAGACAGAGACAGAGAGAACAGACAGACAGAGAGAGACAGACGAACAGAGACGCCAGAGAGGAGCAGACAGACAGGGCAGAGAGAGAGAGAGAGACAGACAGAGAGAAGAGAGAGAGAGAGAGAGAGAGAGAGAGAGAGAGAGACAGACAGACAGACAGACAGACAGACAGACAGACAGACAGACAGACAGACAGAGAGAGAGAGACAGAGACGAGAGAACAGACAGACAGAGAGAGACAGACAGACAGAGACAGAGAGAGAGAGACAGACAGAGAGAAGAGAGAGAGAGAGAGAGAGAGAGAGAGAGAGACAGACAGACTGACGAACCCAGAGAGAGAGAGACGAGAGACAGACAGACAGAGAGACAGACGGAGCAAGAGACAGAGAGAGAGACAGACAGACGAGAGACAGAGAGAGAGAGAGACAGACAGACAGAGAGAGATAGACAGAGAGAGAGAGAGAGAGAGAGAGAGAGAGAGAGAGAGACAGACAGACGGGCCCCGACAGACAGAGAGAGAGAGACAGGAGCAGAGAGACAGACAGACAGAGACAGACAGACAGAGACAGAGAGAGAGAGAGAGAGACAGACAGACAGAGACAGAGAGAGAGACAGACAGAGAGAGAGAGAGAGACAGACAGACAGCAATTTGACAGACAGAGAGAGAGGAACCAGAGACAGAGAGAGACAGACAGACAGAAGACAGACAGACAGAGACATA
>NW_024738547.1:12500-25000 GCF_018991925.1 Homarus americanus
GTTAAATCATCGTCCCCAAAGGGTTAAAACCATCGTCCTCAAAGGGTCAAACCATCGTCCTCAAAGGGTTAAAACCATCGTCCTCAGGGTTAAACCATCGTCCTCAAAGGGTTAAACCATCGTCATCAAAGGGTCAAACCATTGTCCTCAAAGGTTAAATCATCGTCCTCAAGGGGTTAAATCATCGTCCTCAAAGGGTTAAACCATCGTCCTCAAAGGGTCAAACCATTGTCCTCGAAGGTTAAACCATCGTCCCCAAAGGCAGTCCATCGTCCTCAAATAAATCATCGTCCTAGCGTTAAACCATCGTCCTCAAGCGGTTAAATCATCGTCCTCGGGTTAAACCATCGTCCTCAAGGTCAAACCATCGTCCCCAAAGGTTAAACCATCGTCCCTCAAACATCGTCCTCAAAGGGTTAAATCATCGTCCTCAAAGGGTTAAACCATCGTCCTCAAAGGTCAAACCATCGTCCTGGGCAGTTAAATCATCGTCCTCAAGGGTTAAACCATCGTCCTCAAAGGGTCAAACCATCGTCCCTGGCAAGGGTTAAACCATCGTCCTCAAAGGTCAAATCATCGTCCTCAAAGGTTAACCATCGTCCGGGGTTAAATCATCGTCCTCAGCGTTAAACCATCGTCCTCAAAGGGTCAAACCATCGTCCTCAAAGGGTTAAACCATCGTCCTCAAAGGGTCAAATCATCGTCCCTCAAAGGTTAAATCATCGTCCTCAAAGGGTTAAACCATCGTCCCCGAAAGGGTTAAATCATCGTCCTCAGAGGTTAAACCATCGTCCTCAAAGGGTCAAACCATCGTTCTCAAAGTGTTAACCATCGTCCTCAAAGGGTCAAATCATCGTCCTCAAAGGTTAAATCATCGTCCTCGGTTAAACCATCGCCCTCAAGGGTTAAATCATCGTCCCTCAAAGGTTAAACCATCGTCCTCCAAGGGTTAAACCATCGTCCTCAAGGTCAAATCATCGTCCTCAAAGGGTTAAATCATCGTCCTCAAAGGGTTAAACCATCGTCCTCAAAGGGTTAAATCATCGTCCTCAAAGGGTTAAACCATCGTCTTCAAAGGGGTTAAACCACAGCAGCAGTAAGTTAAAACGATCACTTATAAAACCTTAAACCAACATTCATCTTTAATAAAACGATCAGGATGGGTGATGTACACATACAAACATACATACATACATACATACAGGTACATACATACATACATACTGTACATACATATACATATACATACATACTGTACATACATACATACATACACGTTACTGTGTAAGAGGAGGAGGAAGAAGAGGAGGAGGAGGAAGAGAGGAGGAGGAGGAGGAAGAGGAGGAGGAGGAGAAGAAGAAGAGGAGGAGGAGGAAGAAGAGAGGAGGAAGAAGAGAAGGAGGAGGAAGAGGAGAAGGAGGAGGAAGAGGAGGAGGAGGAGGAAGAAGAGGAGGAGGGAAGAGGAGGAGGAGGAGGAAGAGGAGGGAGGAAGAAGAAGAGGAGGAGGAGGAGGAAGACGAGGAGGAAGAAGAGAAGGAGGAGGAAGAGAAGGAGGAGGAAGAGAAGGAGGAAGACCAGGTGGCATAATCCTTCAAGACTGAAAAATTTTGCAACATTTATCAAGATGAAAAAGTAATTTAACTATCTACCTGTGTGTGTGTGTGTGTGTGTGTGGTGGGTGGGTGTGTGTGTGTGTGTGTGTGGTGTGTGTGTGTGTGCTACTGACCTACACAAGATAGTAATCACATAACCATCTAAATGAGTATTGGATCCAGGCACCAAACTAACCTAACCTAACCTAACCTGACCTGACCTGACGTAACCTAACCTAACACTAACCAAACCTAACCTGACCTGACGTAACCCAACCTAACACTAACCAAACCAACCTGACCTGACGTAACCCAAACCTAACCACTAAACAAACCTAACCTGACCTGACGTAACCTAACCTAACACTAACTAAAACCCAACCTGACCTGACGTAACCTAACCCTAACCAAACCTAACCTGACCTGACGTAACCTAACCTAACACTAACCAAACCTAACCTGACCTGACGTAACCCAACCTAACACTAACCAAACCTAACCTGACCTGACCTGACCTGGAATGGGGCAATTGAGGTTTGTGGGGGGCCAGGTGTGGGGGGTACTCAGATGTGTGGGGGATTCAGGTGGGGGGTACCAGGTGTGTGGGGGTACTCAGGTGTGGGGTACTCAGGTGTGTTGGGGTACTCAGGTGTGTTAGTACCTGGGTGTGTGGGGGTACTCAGATGTGTGGGGGATTCAGTGTGGGGGTACTCAGGTGTAAGGGCACCAGATGGGGACTCCAGATGTGTGGGCACCCAGGTGTGTTGGGGGTACTCAGGTGTGGGGGGACTCAGGTGTGTAGGGGGTACTCAGGTGTGTAAGGGGACTCAGGTGGGGGCACCAGGTGTGGGGAGGGGACCCAGGTATGTGGTGAGACTCAGGTGTGTGTGGGGTACTCAGGTGTGTTGGGGGGTACTCAGGTGTGTGGGGGGCTCAGGTGGGTGGTACTCAGGTGCTAATTTGCCCTTAAAAGCCCTTTAATTAACTCACATCTCCACTACAATACCTAACACCTGTGGCTTACCTGTGGGGTTATTAAATTACCTCCTGGCTAATTACCTCCAGTTAATTAACACCTGGTTGTTGAAGTACCTGGTGACCTAGTGAATGGTGGTTAGTTATGGTGGTTGGAACTATGATGATGATAATAATAACCAACAATAACCACCACCACCACCAACAACAACAACAACAACAACAACAACAACAACAACAACAACAACAACAAAAGAATCGTCTTTAAATTTTAGGTGAAAGAAAATCCCCAATACACTCCCTCCCTCCTCCTCCCTCCCTCCTCCCTCCCTCCTCCTCCTCCCTCCTCCCCACTGTACCGTCTCTCAGGCATCCCATCCATCACAGTTTATCGAGATTCGCGCCATTTGATCACACTTAGAGACGAGACTTTAAAGATAATCGTCTGTAGTCTTAACACACACACACACACACACACACACACACACACACACACACACACACACACACACACACACACACACACACACGTATGCGTCACCAGCCTGGTCGTCTTCTCTCAACTCCACCCAACAACGTCAGCTAGAGAAGGTACAGAAAAGGCATCATGCTCGGCGCAGAATATTCCGGCTACACCAACGCTCTTCCCACCCTGGAGATGCCATCCCTTAGTGACCTCCACCACCAAGCACAAAGATGGCAGCCAACTAATGCACCACCCTCGCCACCCTGCCACCTGCAGTCCCCCGCCCACCCCGAGCAGCCCGCCACTACAACATAATTCAGTCCACAACAGCCCGCACTGATAGAACACGATTCACACCTCCTGCCACCAGCAGTCCCGCCCACCTCGAGCAGTCCGCCACTACAACATAAATTCAGCCCATAACAGCCCGCACTGATAGATATAAGAACAGCACCATCGTCGCCACCTCCTGCCACCTGCAGCCCCCGCCCACCGCGCAGTCCGCCACTACAACATACCAGCCCATAACAGCCCGCACTGATAGATATAAGAACAGCACCATCCTCGCCACCTCCTGCCACCTGCAGTCCCCGCCCACCTCGAGCAGTCCGCCACTACAACATAATTCAGCCCATAACAGCCCGCACTGATAGATATAAGAGCAGCACCATCCGCCACCTCCTGCCACCTGCAGTCCCCCGCCCACCCAGCAGCCCGCCACTACAACATAATTCAGCCCATAACAGCCCGCACTGATAGATATAAGAACAGCACCATCCTCGCCACCTCCTGCCACCTGCAGTCCCCCGCCCACCTCGAGCAGTCCGCCACTACAACATAATTCAGCCCATAAGAGCCCGCACTGATAGATATAAGAGCAGCACCATCCTCGCCACCTCCTGCCACCTGCAGTCCCCCACCCACCTCGAGCAGTCCGCCACTACAACATAATTCAGCCCGCACTGACAGATATAAGAGCAGCACCATCCTCGCCACCTCCTGCCACCTGCAGTACCCCGCCCACCTCGAGCAGCCCACAACATAATTCAGCCCATAACAGCCCGCACTAATAGATATAAGAACAGCACCATCCTCGCCACCTCCTGCAGTCCCCGCCCACCCCGAGCAGTCCGCCAATACAACATAATTCAGCCCATAACAGCCCACACTGATAGATATAAGAGCAGCACCATCTCGCCACCTCCTGCCACCTGCAGTCCCCCGCCCACCTCGAGCAGTCCGCCACTACAACATAATTCAGCCCATAACAGCCCGCACTGATAGATATAAGAGCAGCACCATCCTCGCCACCTCCTGCCACCTGCAGTCCCCGCCCACCTCGAACAGCCCGCCACCATAAATACATTCAGCCCTATACGAGACTGATAGATATAAGAGCAGCACCATCCCATCTATTGTTAAAACAACTCCTGTACTGTACAGCCTCTGTAAATGTATTCAATGTATATCATTATGTCTAAATCACATGTAAGTCTGAGTTTTATACATGCCACACACACACACACACACACACACACACACATAACATAACCTAACGTAAACCTAACGTAAACCTAACCTAACCTAACGTAAACCTAACGTAAACCTAACCTAACACTAACCTCACAAATGGCGACCAAATTACATAGAGACTATAGTGTGACTGTATGAAGGTGCTGTTGGTAGTTACACGGTAGAGACAGGGTAGTTATGGCTGTTAAGGTGACCTCGTTAAGCCCAGCGAGAGAGGTGTGGATGAGGGGTGGTTAGGGGTGGAGGTGTGGATGGTGGGATGAGGAGGGGTGATGAGGGGGTGAGGGTGGATGAGTGGGGTGGAGGTGGGGGGAGGGGTGGAGGGGTGTGGATGAGTGGGGTGAGGTGTGGAGGAGGGGTGGAGGAGGGTGGATGAGTTGGGAGGGGGGATGAGGGGTGAGGGGTGAGGAGGGGAGAGGGTGAGGGTGTGGATGAGTGGGGGTGAGGGGGTGGATGAGTGGGGTGAGGGGTGGAGGAGGGTGTGGATGAGGGGTGGAGGGGTGGATGAGGGGTGAGGTGGATGAGTGGGGAGGGTGGATGATGTAGGAGGGTGGATGAGTGGGGAGGAGGTGTGATGAGTGGGGAGGAGGTGGATGAGGGTGGAGGGTGTGAAGTGAGTGGGGGGAGCGATATTTGTGAAAAAGGCGAGAGGGAAGAGAGGATTAAGGTCAAGGCTGTTTGGACGAGGCTCGTATTTGAGTGGGAGGGAGAGGGTGGAGAGGGAGAAGGGGGACCAGTTTGTGTACACGCAAAACAGTGTGTGTGTGTGTGTGTGTGTGTGTGTGTGTGTGTGCTCATCACTATACACCACTATACACTGTCTGTCTGCGTCTGTCTGTCTGTCTGTCTGTCTGTCTGTATCTGTGTCTGTCTGTCTGTCTGTCTGTGTTCTGTCTGTCTGTCTGTCTGTCTGTCTGTCTGTCTGTCTGTGTCTGTCTGTCTGTCTGTCTGTGTCTGTCTGTCTGTCTGTCTCTGTCTGTCTGCATCTGTCTGTCTGTCTGTCTGTCTGTCTGTCTGTCTGTCTGTCTGTCTGCGTCTGTCTGTCTGTCTCCAATTTTCCTCCAAAACTAAAAAAAATTACACCAAAAATACAGTATTATTGTATTTTATTCTATACTGTAGTTGTAATTATCCATCGTAATGTCTTTGTATTCTAGATTTATTTTGTAATGACTGTAATTAACTTTGTAATGGGTTATTTTCAGCGCTGTTTAATGCCTTGTTAGCTGTTGGAATAATTTGTCTCGTTCCCTCTCATTCCCACTCATTCCCACTCATTCCCTCTCATTCCCACTCACTCCCACTCACTCCCTCTCACTCCCTCTCACTCCCTCCTCCCTCTCACTCCCTCTCACTCCCTCTCACTCCCACTCACTCCCTCTCACTCCCTCTCATCCCCTCTCACTCCCACTCACTCCCTCTCACTCCCACTCACACAGATCCTGCAGGAGTCACTAGGCAGTCTCGTCCTTCCTCACTTCCGTAAATCAATTTCAGGAATATGGCCTTCTTCTCTCTCTCTCTCTCTCTCTCTCTCTCTCTCTCTCTCTCTCTCTCTCTCTCTCTCTCTCTCTCTAGGTAAGCCTTGAACCAAACATAACCCTAGACCCACCTCGTCCCTCGACCCACACCTCGTCCTCGACTCTAGCTACCACTCAAGAAGCTCGTCCTCGACTCTAGCCACCCTCAAAGCTCGTCCTCGATTCTAGCTACCACTCAAGCTCGTCATCGACTCTAGCTACCACTCAAAGCTCGTCCTCGACTCTAGCTGTTAGATATTCTGGGTAATAGAGTTCTATACAGGGAGAGAACACAAACACCTGTATAGTTTTGTAGGTTCAGTTTACTGGATAAGTATGTATACACAGAGGTGGATGATAGCCTGCTCCTAGCTAAGGTCCTGGTCAACTACCATGGCGACGTATGGCAAGTGATACATTAGCAGCTTCCATACGTCGCCAGGCACATTAATTAAGCATGTGGGATATGGTAATAACATTGCCACACGCTGCTAGCTAGGCTGAATAAATATAAATGGAGCACCTACATAATATACATACATAATACATAATCCAGCATACATAATATACATACACCTCCCTCCCCCCTATACGCTCATAGCAAAGTCTTGAGCGGACCTTTTCTTCTGGATCCGTTCTGAGCGTCGAGGGACTTCATCACTGGGAAGGGTATGGGACTCAACACTGGTGGCGGGGCCAGCAGAAGGCATTGTTACGGGGCGGAGAAAACGGCGGTTCCTCCACCACACACGACCACTGGGTAACCGCACCTGGTAGTCCCGTGACCTGCCGAGACCCATGACTACGCCTACTTTGTCCCAACGTAGGGAGGTCGGGTCCTGAACACGGACTTGGGTGCCGACACTCAACCTGGGGAGGGAACGGGCGTGGTCGTTGTAGCGGGCGACGACGTCCTGAACACGTTCGGCGGCTCGGCGATCACAATCCTCTGTCTTGGCCTGCCACTCCTTGGAGAAGGATTGAGGGTGAGCAGGGACACAAGAACGAAGGGGGCGTCCATACAAGACCTGGGCAGGGGAGCGTCCGGTGTAGTTAGGTGTGTTGCGGAGTTCAAGAAGACCCCGGTCGAAGGCCTCGCAGTCAATATTCCCAAAGGGGCCACCTTAAGGATGAGGTGCTTCAAAGATTTGACAGCAGCCTCAGCGTGGCCGTTGGACTGCGGGTAATGGGGCGATGACAACACATGCCGGACTCCCCATCGGTCAAGGAACGCAGCAAAGTCCCGGCTTGTGAACTGAGGCCCTCCGTCGGTTCGCAGGCGTACAGGAACGCCCACGTCACGGAAGTAGTGGCGGAACTTGCTGATGGTGGCGGCAGACGTCGTGTCATTACCGCCCTTGATGACAACCGGCCAACCAGAGAGACGGTCGATGATAACCAGGAAGGACTTTCCTGACACACAGAAAAAGTCGGCCGACACAGACTCAAAGGGGCGGGTGGGGTTGTCGTCACTCATGAAGGGTACCTGCTGCTGGCTGGGTTGTAATACGTGGCGGGGCTTACACACCTGGACAGCATTGGAGATGTCGGGGTCGATGCCAGGCCGGAACACAGTCTGTCGTGCACGTCGTTTGGTGGCCTCAGCTCCACGGTGACTGTCGTGAAGGCGAGCCAAGGCGTGGGGACGTGATGCAGCAGGGACAACTACCGAAGGAGAGGTGTCACTGGCCAGAGGTAGGGGTAGGGCGGCAGCAGGGTAGTTGCTGCTCCCTTCATGCACCCTGTTGGCGTAATTTACCTCGAGAATCGGTGTTGGGAAGTCCTGGGAGATGATGGCCAACTCTTGACAATGTCTGTAGGACAGCAAGGGAGTCGGGACACCATTATGCACGTCAATCCAGGCCTGACACGACCTGTTGCCAAAGGTGACATGTGCATAGAGTGAACCCAGGGCTGGGGCCATCTGTGAACCATCTGCCATAAAGCGGAGGTCCTCGGGAGGCGGTCCTAGATCGCTTGGAGAGAGCCCCAAGCATCGCAAATGCTGGGGACCGATGACTGTAGCATCAGCGCCGGTGTCGGGCAACATCTGAAGACGGGATGACACACCGCCGTAGGTCACGATGGCGCTGATGTACTGGGTGACTTTGGTCCTGGGATGCGAGGAGTACACCCTCCTAAAATGGGTCGGGCTTTGTCCAGGGTCGTCGTGCCTCTGATTTGGCGACTGTGGGCGGCCCTCACTGGTAGAAGGGCGCCGAAGCTTCCGCCGACGCTGTCCCTTGGGTTCGTGGGTAGGGCAACACTTGTCATAGTGGCCCAGACGACCGCACACATTGCACTGTACGTACTTAGCTGGGCACCGCACTGTGAGCGACCAGTGGCCCATACGGTCACAACTGTTGCAGGTAGACTGAGCAGCTGGACATACCTGTGTTCCGTGCTGCTTACCACAGTTGTTGCAAAATGAACCGGGCGTGGACGTGGTGGGCGAAGGCGTAGGAGCAGACTTCTTGTCCTTCTTGTACCGGGAAACAGCGCGTACAGCTGTAGGGGGAGCTCGGATGGCAGAGGTGGCACACCTGGCAGCCTCATAGGAGCGACATATCGTCAACACATCCTGAAGAGAAGAGGAAGAGTCGAGGGAGGTGAGGCGTTGGACAAGTTCCTCGTCCTTAACACCCATCAGGATCACCTGCTTCAACTGGGTCTCCTCGCACTGCTGGTGGTGGCCTAAACATATATCTACCTCTTCCGAGGCTCTCTTAAGACGTACATAAAAAGCGTCAAAAGACTCACCCTCCATCTGTCTGCAGCTAAACAATTCCCTCCTGCGCAGAGCTTCATTCTGCTGTCCTTTGATGTGCCGTTGTAGAACGTCCAGTACCTCCTCTACAGACAGCGAAGAGGTTGGGGTACCTGCAACGTATGTTCTAAGACACGCTGAACTTCCAAGGACAGGCACATACGCAGCTGGATGAGTTGTTTAGGCTGTGACAAACTCTGGAGATCCACCATTGTAGCATAATCAGCCCACCGCCGCCGCCATTCGCGAAAAGTCTGGAAATTTACATCAGGCTCCAAGATGGGCGGCGTTTGAGCTGCTGCTTTAGGTGGGGCTGGGGGGCGTGAAGGAAGCATGGATGAGGTATCTGAACCATTCAGTACCGAGGCAGTGTTAGAGCCAGGGGCTTGGTTAACAGTGAGGCGAGATATCAAGGCTTCAAACCGTGCACTGTCTTCCATTCTCCGTTGGTGGTCTCGTTCTGCCTCTGCTTGCCTTCTGTGCTCATCCGCCAAACGTCTGTGAGCTTCATCCTCGCGTCTCTCATCTCTCATAAACTTCATTAAGGCAATTATCTCTGGAGATAACGCTGAATGTTGAGGTGAAGGGCTGCGCGATGTTGTGGGAGCTGGGCGTCGGCCTGGTCATCCATCTCTGGGGGACTATCATCCGCTTGACTCATCCAGGCGCTGGGTCCACGGCTACGTAAGGCATGAGACATAACTACTTTATCTGTGTACTGTGTCTTAAATCAGTGTTGACCGGTCAGCCCGTCGTATCAACAAGATTTCAGACAAAAAAATTTAATTAAATACACAGATAAGTAGGTTATATATATAAAATATATATAAGAAAGCCGCGCGGTCAGCAAGTGTTAGTACATGTATGTGTGTGTGTCCCAGGCAGGCAGAGCGTCTCGCCCCAGCTGTGAGGGGGGGTGGAGGCGGCGCTGTGAGGGAGGGGGGTGGAGATAGGAGTAGCTCAGTCGCTCTCTGTAAACGGTCAGAGGAGGGTGCGCTGAGCTCTACACCCCACAAATGCCCAGAACATGCCGTATACCTTGGAAATCCGTTCGAACAAGGTCACACATGAATGGCACGAAACACACAATGCACTAAACACTTCACAGAAAATCACTGTCACTGACACTGCTCAAAGTTGAGAAATTCTTCGAGGGATGACGCGGGGTTGACCCAAGGCGGGGATCCATCAGCCGGCTTTCCACACACTTGCACTAATCACTCGTAATAATCCAGTAAAACTACGCACTGCGCCATGTTAGATGTTCTGGGTAATAAGTTCTATATACAGGAGAGAACACAAACACCTGTATAGTTTTGTAGGTTCGGTTTACTGGATAAGAGTATGTACACAGAGGTGGATAGCACTGCTCCCTAGCTAAGGTCCTGGTCAACTACCATAGACGACGTATGGCAAGTGATACATTAGCAGCTTCCATACGTCGCCAGGCACATTAATTAAGCGTGTGGGGTATGGTAATAACATTGCCACACGCTGCTAGCTAGGCTGAATAAATATAAATGGAGCACATACATAATATACATACAAAATATATAATCCAGCATACATAATATACATACACTAGCTACCACTCAAAGCTCGTCCTCGACTCTAGCTACCACTCAAAGCTCGTCCTCGACTCTAGCTACCACTCAAAGCTCGTCCTCGACTCGAGATAATACATATGCTCTCTTAAGGAACGTCTTAAATCCTCCCAAAATGACGGTAAAACGAGACACTGACGGCGGGGGTGAAGACAGTGCTACACTCTTCACCCTGTCTCAGTAGAGGTGTTTCAACCATCTTGTTACACAGTTTCCAATGCCTTAACGACACTTGGGGGCTATTTTTTTTCCTATAAGGACTCCCAGCGGTTCGTTCCTTGCATGTGAGGTTTCTGGGGGGCTGCTGGGGGCTGAAATGGGGTCTAATTGGTGGGGCTGGGGCTGAAATAGGGTCCTAATTGGTGGGGCTGGGGTTGAAATAGGGCCTAATTGGTGGGGCTGGGGCTGAAATAGGTCTATTGGTGGGGCTGGGGGCTGAAATAGGGTCTAATTGGTGGGGCTGGGGGCTGAAATAGGGTCTATTGGTGGGGCTGGGGGTTGAAATAGGGCCCCTATGGTGGGGCTGGGGGGCTGAAATAGGGTCTAATTGGTGGGGCTGGGGGGTTGAAATAGGGTCTAATTGGTGGGGCTGGGGGCTGAAATAGGGTCTAATTGGTGGGGCTGGGGGCTGAAATAGGGTCTAATTGGTGGGGCTGGGGCTGAAATAGGGCCCAATTGGTGAGGCTCAGGGCTGAAATAGGGTCTAATTGGTGGGGCTAGGGGCTGAAATAGGGTCCTATTGGTGGGGCTCAAGGGCTGAAATAGGTCCTAATTGGTGGGGCTAGGGGCTGAAATGGGGTCTAATTGGTGGGGCTGGGGGCTGAAATAGGGTCTAATTTGGTGGGGCTGGGGCTGAAATGGGGTCTAATTGGTGGGGCTCAAGGGCTGAACTAGGGTCCTAATTGGTGGGCTCAGGGCTGAAATAGGGTCTAATTGGTGGGGCTCAGGGGCTGAAATGGGGTCTAATTGGTGGGGCTAGGGGCTGAAATAGGGGTGGTGGGGCTGGGGCTGATAGGGTCTAATTGGTGGGGCTAGGGGCTGAAATGGGGTCTAATTGGTGGGGCTGGGGGCTGAAATAGGGTCTATTGGTGGGGCTGGGGGCTGAAATGGGGTCCAATTGGTGGGGCTCAGGGGCTGAACTAGGGTCTAATTGGTGGGGCTCAGGGCTGAAATAGGGTCCAATTGGTGGGGCTGGGGGCTGAAATGGGGTCTAATTGGTGGGGCTAGGGGCTGAAATAGGGTCTAATTGGTGGGGCTCGGGCTGAACTAGGGTCCTAATTAAGGGGCTCGGGGCTGAAATAGAGTCTATTGGTGGGGCTGGGGGCTGAAATGGGGTCTAATTGGTGGGGCTCAGGGCCAAATAGGGTCTAATTGGTGGGCTCAGGGCTGAAATGGGGTCTAATTGGTGGGGCTGGGGGCTGAAATAGGGTCTAATTGGTGGGGCTCGGGGCTGAAATAGGGTCTAATTGGTGGGGCTGGGGGCTGAAATGGGGTCTAATTGGTGGGGCTCAGGGCTGAAATGGGGTCTATTGGTGGGGCTCGGGGCTGAAATGGGGTCTAATTGGTGGGGCTCAGGGTGAAATAGGGTCTAATTGGTGGGGCTGGGGGCTGAAATAGGGTCTAATTGGTGGGGCTGGGGCTGAAATAGGGTCTAATTGGTGGGGCTGGGGGCTGAAATAGGGTCTAATTGGTGGGGCTGGGGGTTGAAATAGTGTCTAATTAGTTGGGGCTAGGGCTGAAATAGTGTCTAATTGGTGGGGCTGGGGGTTGAAATAGGGTCCTAATTGGTGGGGCTGGGGGCTGAAATAGGGTCTAATTAGTGGGGCTGGGGGCTGAAATGGGGTCTATTGGTGGGGCTAGAGGCTGAAATAGGGTCCAATTGGTGGGGCTGGGGGCTGAAATAGGGTCTAATTGGTGGGGCTGGGGGCTGAAATAGGGTCTAATTGGGGGGCTCAGGGCTGAAATAGGGTCTAATTGGTGGGGCTGAGGGGCTGAAATAGGGTCTAATTGGTGGGGCTGGGGGCTGAAATAAGGTCTATTGGT
>NW_024738547.1:30000-40000 GCF_018991925.1 Homarus americanus
GGGTGTCAGGTCAAAGGTCAAAGAATGTGGTGTCTGTGTGTGTCAGGTCAAAGGTCAAGGGGGGGTGGGTGTCTGTGGGTGCTGGTCAAAGGTCAAGGGGGTTAATGTGGTGTCTGGGTGTCAGGTCAAAGGTCAAGGGGGGTTAATGTGTGTCTGTGTGTCAGGTCAAAGGTCAAGGGGGGTTAATGTGGTGTTCAGGTGTCAGGTCAAAGGTCAAGGGGGGTTAATGTAGTTCTGGGGTGTCAGGTCAAAGGTCAAGGGGGGGGTTAATGTGGGTCTGTGTCAGGTCAAAGGTCAAGGGGGTTAATGGTGTTCTGGGTGTCAGGTCAAAGGTCAAGGGGGGTTAATGTGGTGTCTGTGGGTGTCAGGTCAAAGGTCAAGGGGGTTAATGTGGTGTCTGTGTGTCAGGTCAGGTCAAGGGGGGGTTAATGTGTCTGTGGGTGTCAGGTCAAAGGTCAAGGGGGGTTAATGTGGTGTCTGTGGGTGTCAGGTCAAGGTCAAGGGGGGTTAATGTGGTGTCTGTGGGTGTCAGGTCAAAGGTCAGGGGGGTTAATGTGGTGTCTGTGGGTGTCAGGTCCAAAGGTCAAGGGGGTTAATGTGGTGTCTGTGGGTGTCAGGTCAAAGGTCAAGGGGGTTAATGTGGTGTCTGTGTGTCAGGTCAAGGTCAGGGGGGTTAATGTGGTGTCTGTGGGTGTCAGGTCAAAGGTCAAGGGGGTTAATGTGGTGTCTGTGGGTGTCAGGTCAAAGGTCAAGGGGGGGTTAATGTGGTGTCTGTGGGTGTCAGGTCAAGGTCAAGGGGGGTTAATGTGGTGTCTGTGGTGTCAGGTCAAGGTCAAGGGGGTTAATGTGGTGTCTGTGGGTGTCAGGTCAAAGGTCAAGGGGGGTTAATGTGGTGTCTGTGGGTGTCAGGTCCAAGGTCAAGGGGGTTAATGTGGTGTCTGTGGGTGTCAGGTCAAGGTCAAGGGGGTTAATGTGGTGTCTGTGGGTGTCAGGTCAAGGTCAAGGGGGTTAATGTGGTGTCTGTGGGTGTCAGGTCAAAGGTCAAGGGGGGTTAATGTGGTGTCTGTGGGTGTCAGGTCAAAGGTCAAAGGGGGTTAATGATGGTGTCTGTGGGTGTCAGGTCAAAGGTCAGGGGGTTAATGTGGTGTCTGTGGGTGTCAGGTCAAAGGTCAAGGGGGGTTAATGTGGTGTCTGTGTGGTGTCAGGTCAAAGGTCAAGGGGGTTAATGTGGTGTCTGTGTGTCAGGTCAAAGGTCAAGGGTGTTAGTTTAGATCTACTCCATCACCGTTTTTCTTCTGCACCACAGACTATAATACTGGTAGGTCACTTTTCGCCCCTACCTAGCCCCACCTCCTAGCCCTTCCTAGCTCCTCCCTAGCCCCTCTAGCCCTTCCTAGCTCCTCTAGCCCTTCCTAGCTCCTCCTAGCCCCTCCCTAGCCCTTCCCTAGCTCTTCCTAGCCCTCCTAGCTCCTCCTAGTCCCTTCTAGCCCCTCCTAGCTCCTCTAGCCCTTCCTAGCTCCTCCTAGCCCTTCCTAGCTCCTCCTAGCCTTCCTAGCTCCTCCTAGTCCCTTTTAGTCTCTCACAGCTCCTCCCAGTCCCTCACAGCCCCTCCCAGCCCCTCCCAGCCCCTCCCAGCCCCTCCAGCCCCTCCCAGCCCCTCCTAGCCCCTCCCAGCCCCACCCAACCATCAATGTCCTAGGACTCTCAGCTCACTCTCATGTTATATAGTATATGATCTCATCGACCGGGAACTGCTGGGAGCCGACCTACCCCAAAGCGACCCAGGAGAGAGAGCACAGACACACACACACACACACACACACACACACACACACACACACACACACACACACACACACACACACACACACACACACACACACACACACAGACACACACACACACACACACAGACAAACAAACAGACAGACAGACAGACACACACACACACACAGACACACAGACACACACACACACACACACACAGACAAACAGACAGACAGACAGACAGACAGACAGACAGACAGACATCATATTGACCAGTAGTCGGTTCCATTATCTGCTAACTGTCAATCAAACTGTCACTTCCCACTCACACATCCTGTCACAACTGCTAAACTGTCATAAACTGTCACCACTATCTTTTCCTACTAACCAGTCTAACAGTCTATCAGTGTCCCACTCAATCTCCCCACTCCACTCAACCAGTCACCCCCTCCAGTTGGGTTCACATCTGGGGCCTGTTAATAGCCAGTTTGTCTATTGATTGGTAGTTGACAGGTGAAATAAACTGGGGTGTCTAATCTTCATGTCACTTACTCATAACCTAACCTAACCTGACCTGACCTAACCTAACCTAACCTGACCTGACCTAACCTAACCTAACCTGACCTGACCTGACCTGACCTAACCTAACCTAACCTAACCTGACCTAACCTAACCTGACCTGACCTAACCTAACCTAACCTAACCATTAAATAACTCAGTATTATTCACTTTTATTACGAACTAGCATAAACGTTTCGCTAGGCCACGGTAGGACGCCACCCTCCTCTCACTGTACAGCATTAAATGGTTGTGGTGGTTATTCCAAATTTGCCAGTCGTACTTTCCCACGAGAGCAGCACAGTCCAGCAGATTCTCCTTTTAATATTTTTGCATCGCAGTGTTCACATTTCTTATCCATGTTGCCAATGACAACAAAGGGATACTTTTAATATTCTGTCTCATTGTCATAGTTAAATGCTGCTCTTACAAGTGGATGCCACTGTGTATTCTTTATTAGAATTCTGGATCCCGCAGCTCTCTGTCTATCAGCAGTCAAACGAATTTCATGCGCTTGATCATGTTCTTGAGAACGACTGTCCGCTGTTCGCTTTCTCTCAGCATTAAGACGGGATTCCCTTTCCTGATCTGTTTCCTGTGACAGACTTGCCGCTGTTCGCTCGTCAGCATTAAGACGGGATTCCCTTCGATCTGTTTCTGTGACAGACTTGCTGTTCGCTTTCTGTCAACATTAAGACGGGATTCCCTTTCTGATCTGTTTCAGACCGACTTGCCGCTGTTCGCTCTCTGTCAGCATTAAGACGGATTCCTTTCCTGATCTTTTCAGACAGACTTGCGCTGTTCCTTGTCAGCATTAAGACGGATTCCTTTCCTGATCTGTTTCTGTGACAGACTTGCCGCTGTTCACTTTCTGTCAGCATTAAGACGGATTCCTTCTGATCTGTTTCTCTGACAGACTTGCCGCTGTTCGCTTTCTGTCAGCATTAAGACGGATTCCCTTTCCGATCTGTTTCGTGACAGACTTGCCGCTGTTCGCTTTCTGTCAGCATTAAGACGGATTCCTTTTCCTGATCTTTTTGTTTCAGACTGACTTGCCGCTGTTCGCTCTCTGTCATTAAGACGGATTCCTTTCCTGATCTGTTTCAGACAGACTTGCCGCTGTTCGCTTTCTGTCAGCATTAAGACGGATTCTTTCCTGTTTCCTGTGACAGACTTGCCGCTGTTCGCTTTCTGTCAGCATTAAGACGGATTCCCTTTCCTGATCTGTTTCTCTGACAGACTTCCGCTGCTTTGCTTTCTGTCAGCATTAAGACGATTCTTCCTGATCTGTTTCCGAAGATCTGCTGTCGCTTTCCTAAAGACTTCCTGTTTCCCAGACAGACTTGCCGCTGTTCGCTCTGTCAGCATTAAGACGGATTCCTTTCTGATCTGTTTCTGTGACAGACTTGCTGCTGTTCGCTTTCTGTCAGCATTAAGACGGATTCTTCCGATCTGTTTCCCAGACAGACTTGCCGCTGTTCGCTCTCTGTCAGCATTAAGACGGATTCCTTCCTGATCTGTTTCAGACAGACTTGCCCCTGTTCTCTGTCAGCATTAAGACGGATTCTTCCGATCTGTTTTCCTCAGACAGACTTGCCGTCCGCTCGTCTAGATTCTTCTGATCTGTTCCTGGCTTCCTCTTTCAGCATTGACGGATTCCCTTTCCTGATCTTCTGTCAAGACTTCCTGTTCGCTTTGTCAGATAAGACGGATTCCTTTCTGATCTGTTTCTGTGACAGACTTGCCGCTGTTCGCTTTCTGTCAGCATTAAGACGGGACTTCCCTTTCCTGATCTATTTCCTGTGACAGACTCTGTTCCTGTACATTTAAGACGGATTCCTTCTGACCTGTTTCGCAGATTTGCTGTTCGCTTGTCAGCATTAAGACGGACTTTCCTGATCTGTTTCCTCAGACAGACTTGCTGCTGTTCGCTTCTGTCAGCATTAAGACGGATTCCTTTCCTGATCTGTTCCTCAGACAGACTTGCTGCTGTTCGCCTCTGTCAGCATTAAGACGGATTCCTTCCTGATCTGTTTCCTGACAGACTTGCCGCTGTTCGCTTCTGTCAACATTACAGGGATTCCTCTGATCTGTTTCAGACACTTGCCGCTGTTCGCTTCTGTCAGATTAAGACGGATTCTTCCTGATCTGTTTTCAGACAGAGACTTGCCGCTGTTCGTTCTACAGATGATCTCTTTCCTGATCTGTTTCTCAGACAGACTTGCCGCTGTTCGCTCTCTGTCAGCATTAAGACACGATTCTCTCCTGATCTGTTTCCTGTGACAGATTGTCACTGTTCGCTCTCTGTCAGCATTAAGACGGATTCCTTCTGATCTGTTTCCTGTGACAGACTTGCCGCTGTTCGCTTTCTGTCAGCATTAAGACGGATTCCTCTGATCTGTTTCTGACAGACTTGCCGCTGTTCGCTTCTGTCAGCATTGACGGATTCCTTTCTGGTTTCCCAGACAGACTTGTTCCGCTTTCTGTCACATTAAGACGATTCCTTTCCTGATCTGTTTCAGACTGCTGCTGTTCGCTTTCTGTCAGCATTAAGACGGATTCCTGATCTGTTCGCTTCCTGTGACTACAGACTTGCCGCTGTCTGTCAGCATTAAGACGGATTCTTTCCGATCTGTTTCCTGTGACAGATTGTCTGTCACATTAAGACGATTCCTATCTGTTTCAGACAGACTTGCTGCTTTCTGTCAACCACTTTCCTTTCTGTCAGCATTAAGACGGATTCTTCCGATCTGTTTCTGCACAGACTTGCGCTGTTCACTTTCTGTCAGCATTAAGACGGACTCTTTCCTGATCTGTTTCCAGATGACTTGCCGCTGTTCACTCTCTGTCGCATTAAGACGATTCTTCCGATCTGTTTCGTGACAGACTTGCTGTTCGCTTCTGTCAGCATTAAGACGGATTCTTTCCTGACTGTTTCTGACAGACTTGCTGTTCGCGATTAAGACGGATTCCTTTCTGATCTGTTTCCTGTAGACTCTGCAGCTGTTCACTCTCAGCATTAAGACGGATTCCTCTGATTCCCAGACAGACTTGTCCGCTTTCGTCAGCATTAAGACGGATTCCCTTCCTGATCTGTTTCAGACTTGTCGTTCGCTTTCTGTCACATTAAGACGGATTCCTTCTGATCTGTTTCTGCTCGCCTTCAGCATTGACTTTTCCTGTTTCTGTCAGCATTAAGAGGATTCCTTCCTGATCTGTTTCTGTAGACTTGCCGCTGTTCGCTCTCTGTCAGCATTAAGACGGATTCCCTTTCCTGATCTGTTTCCCAGACAGACTTGCCGCTGTTCTCTCTGTCAGCATTAAGACGGATTCCCTTCTGATCTGTTTCCTGTGACAGACTTGCCGCTGTTCGCTTCTGTCAGCATTAAGACGGACTTTCCTGATCTGTTCTCAGACAGACTTGCTGCTGTTCGCTTTCTGTCACATAGACGGGATTCCTTCTGATCTGTTTCCTGTGACAGACTTGCTGCTGTTCGCTTTCTGTCGCATTAAGACGATTCCCTTTCCTGATCTGTTTCTCAGACAGACTTGCCGCTGTTCGCTCTGTCAGCATTAAGACGGGATTCCTTCCTGATCTTTTCGACAGACTCTGCTGTTCGCTTCGTCAGCATTAAGACGGACTCTTCCTGATCTGTTTCTGTGACAGACTTGCCGCTGTTCGCTTTGTCACATTAAGACGGATTCCCTTTTCTGATCTGTTTCTGACAGACTTGCCGCTGTTCGCTTTCTGTCAGCATTAAGACTGATTCTTCCTGATCTGTTTCCTGTGACAGACTTGCCGCTGTTCGCTCTCTGTCAGCATTAAGACGGGATTCCCTTTCCTGATCTGTTTCCTGACAGACTTGCCGCTGTTCGCTTTCTGTCAGCATTAAGACCAGGATTCCCTTTTCTGATCTGTTTCCTGTGACAGACTTGCCGCTGTTCGCTCTCTGTCAGCATTAAGACAGGATTCCCTTTCCTGATCTGTTTCCTGTGACAGACTTGCCGCTGTTCGCTTTCGTCAGCATTAAGACACGGATCCCTTTCCTGATCTTGTTTCCTGTGACAGACTCTTGCCGCTGTCTTCGCTCTCCTGGTCAGCATTAAGACGGGATTCCTTTCCTGATCTTTGTTCTCAGACAGACTTGCCGCTGTTCGCCTCTGTCAGCATTAAGATTTGGATTCCTTTCCGATCTGTTTCTCAGACAGACTTTGCCGCTGTTCGCTCTCTCTGTCACATTAAGACGGATCTCTTTCCTGGATCTGTTTCCTGTGACAGACCTTGCCGCCAGGTTCGCTCTCTTGTCACATTTAAGACGGATTCCCTTCCTGATTCGTTTCCCAGATAGACTTGGGTTGCTCCGTTTCGTCAGCAGCATTAAGACGGATTCCTTTCCTGATCTGTTTCCCTGTGACAGACTTGCCGCTGTTCGGCTTTCTGTCACATTAAGACGTGGATCTCTTTCCGATTCGTTTCCAGACAGACTTGCCGCTGTTCGCTTTCTGTCAGCATTAAGACGGATTCCTTTCCTGATCTGGTTTCCCCAGAGACTTGCCGCTGTTCGCTCTGCCGCATTTCAAGACGGATCCTTTCCTGGATCTGTTTCCTGCGACAGACTCTGCTGCTGTTCACTCTCTGTCAGCATTAGACGGGATTCCTTTCCGATTCGTTTCTCAGACAGACTTGCTTCGCTGTTCGCTTTCTTGTCAGCATTAAGACGGATTCCCTTCTGATCACTTCTGTGAGACTTGCCGCTGTTCGCTTTCATTCAGCATTAAGACGGATTCCCTTTCCTGATCTGTTTCTGTGACAGACTTGCTGCTGTTCGCTTTCTGTCAGCATTAAGACGGATTCCCTTCTGATCTGTTTCCTGTGACAGACTTGCCTCTTTGCTTCTGTCAGCATTAACAGGATTCCCTTTCCTGATCTGTTTCCTGTGACAGACTTGCCGCTGTTCTTTTCTGTCACATTAGCAGGATTCCCTTCCTGATCTGTTTCTGTGAAGACTTCCCTGTTCTTTCTGTCAGCATTAAGACAGGATTCCCTTTCCTGATCTGTTTCCTGTGACAGACTTGCCGCTGTTCGCTCTCTGTCAGCATTAAGACGGATTCCCTTTCTGATCTGTTTCCTGTGACAGACTTGCCGCTGTTCATTTCTGTCAGCATAAGACGGATCCCTTTCTGATCTGTTTCCCGTGACAGACTTGCCGCTGTTCGCTCTCTGTCAGCATTAAGACGGGATTCCCTTTCCTGATCTGTTTCCTGTGACAGACTTCCAGCTGTTCGCTCTCTGTCAGCATTAAGACAGGATTCCCTTTCCTGATCTGTTTCCTGTGACAGACTTGCCGCTGTTCGCTTTCTGTCAGCATTAGACAGGTTCCCTTTCCTGATCTGTTTCCTGTGACAGACTTGCTGTTCGCTTTCTGTCAGCATTAAGACGGATTCCTTTCTGATCTGTTTCCTGTGACAGACTTGCCGCTGTTCGCTTTCTGTCAGCATTAAGGCGGATTCCCTTTCCTGTCTGTTTCCTGTGACAGACTTGCCGCTGTTCGCTCTCTGTCAGCATTAAGACAGGATTCCTTTCTGATCTGTTTCCTGGACAGACTTGCCGCTGTTCACTTTCTGTCAGCATTAAGACGGATTCCTCCTGATCTGTTTCCTGTGACAGACTTGCCGCTTCGTCTCTCTGTCAGCATTAAGACGGATTCCTTTCTGATCTGTTTCCTGACAGACTTGCCGCTGTTCTTCTGTCAGCATTAAGGCAAGTTCCCTTTCTGATCTGTTTCCTGTGACAGACTTGCCGCTGTTCGCTTTCTGTCAGCATTAAGACGGATTCCTTTCCTGATCTGTTTCCTGTGACAGACTTTTGTTCGCTTTCTGTCAGCATAAGACAGGATTTTCCTGATCTGTTTCCTGTGACAGACTTGCCGCTGTTTCTCTCTGTCAGCATTAAGACGGATTCCCTTTCTGATCTGTTTCCTGTGACAGACTTGCCGCTGTTCGCTCTCTGTCAGCATTAAGACAGGATTCCCTTTCCTGATCTGTTTCCTGCTGTGAGACTGCCGCTGTTCGCTTTCTGTCAGCATTAAGACAGGATTCCCTCCTGATCTGTTTCCTGTACAGGTTTGCCGCTGTTCACTCTCTGTCAGCATTAAGACGGGATTCCCTCCTGATCTGTTTCTGTGACAGACTTGCCGCTGTTCCGCTCTAGCATTAAGACGGGATTCCTTTCTGATCTGTTTCCTGTGACAGACTTGCCGCTGTTCGCTCTCTGTCAACATTAAGACGGGATTCCTTTCCTGATCTGTTTCCTGTGACAGACTTGCCGCTGTCGCTCTCTGTCAGCAGACGGATTCCTTTCTGATCTGTTTCCTGTCCCTTTCGCTTTCTGTCAGCTTAAGACGGTTCCTTCCTGATCTGTTTCTGTGACAGACTTGCCGCTGTTCGCTTGATCTTGATTGCTGCTGTCGTCTTTCAAGAAATGACAACCTTGGTCGTTTCTTTGGCGGCATTTAGTTCAGTTAGATTTGATCTTAATTTTTGTTTTCAGCGCGATTACAATCCTTCCTTCCCCGGGCAAAGCTGGGAACAAACAGTGGTCAAGTTAGTAGCTACGAAACAACGTGGAACAGTCCCTCGGTGAAAAGTTGCCATGTACCACCGACGCTCTTTCAGTTATTTACATAGATGGTCATGGCAAGGAATTGATTTACAAGGACGTAATGACATTGATTTTAGCGCCTTGAAATATACGTTTGGCATACCTCGTTAGAATGGACTACCTACCTACCTCGTTAGAATGGACTACCTACCTACCTTGTTAGAATGGACTACCTACCTACCTTGTTAGAATGGACTACCTACCTACCTTGTTAGAATGGACTACCTACCTACCTTGTTAGAATGGACTACCTCGTTAGAATGGACTACCTACCTACCTTGTTAGAATGGACTACCTACCTACCTCGTTAGAATGGACAACTACCTACCTCGTTAGAATGGACTACCTACCTACCTTGTTAGAATGGACTACCTACCTACCTCGTTAGAATGGACTACCTACCTACCTCGTTAGAATGGACTACCTACCTACCTCGTTAGAATGGACTACCTACCTACCTTGTTAGAATGGACTACCTACCTACCTCGTTAGAATGGACTAACTACCTACCTCGTTAGAATGGACTACCTACCTACCTTGTTAGAATGGACTACCTACCTACCTCGTTAGAATGGACACCTACCTACCTTGTTAGAATGGACTACCTACCTACCTTTTGAATGGACTAACTACCTACCTCGTTAGAATGGACTACCTACCTACCTTGTTAGAATGGACAGCCTAGAAAAGTTAGAGATCAAAGAAAATTAAGCTGTAATGAGAGACAGCATAAGGATAAAATTAGCTATAATACATGGGATGGGATACGACTTTTCAACCTGTGTGTGGTGTAATGGATGGAGATTAGATGCAGAGAAAAATAAGCCATGATGAAAGAGAACCTAAGGATCAAAATTCCTGTAAATCATAGGAGGGCGAAGCTTTCTACATGTACGTCCGGGCTGACCGTTAGTCTCTCTCTCTCTCTCTCTCTCTCTCTCTCTCTCTCTCTCTCTCTCATTCTCTCAGGCATGTCGGGTCGGGTCGGGTCGGCCGGGTCAAGTTAGTTGGAGT
>NW_024738548.1:0-15539 GCF_018991925.1 Homarus americanus
ATGTATGTATGTATGTATGTATGTATGTATGTATGTATGTATGTATGTATGTATGTATGTATGTATGTATGTATGTATGTATGTATGTATGAATGAATGATAACTGCAACTTTGTGTATTAAAACTCATTACTCTTACCGAAGTAATATAGTGCGTGGTTATGTTATGTCATGTTAGGATAGATTATAAACTACATTGGGTTACATTTCGTGAGGTTCGGTGACGCTACAGGAAGTTAGGTGAGGTACCTGGAGGTTAGGTGAATGTTGACTGACTGACTGACTGACTGACAATTATTAGGAAGTGGTTCCAACACGTTCACACACAACCTATACTCATACCACAAGTCCAGAATTAGAGAGGATCATGTTATTGGATATATTTTCAACGATTTACTCAGTGTCTAACCAACTCTTTAGCGATTTAAATGTGGACCTAAAATTAGGTCCGTATATTTGTTTGTCGTGGTGGTGGTGGTGGTGTGCGCCCGTCCATCAGGTTGATTAACCACCAAAACCATAAAGGGTGCGGCCCTGCCGTTTCAGGGCATACACCACATCCATGGCGGTGACGGTCTTCCCTTTTGCGTGCTCGGTGTAGGTGACGGCGTCACGGATGACGTTCTCCAGAAACACCTTGAGGACGCCGCGGGTCTCCTCGTAGATAAGGCCGGATATACGTTTAACACCTCCACGCCGAGCTAGACGACGAATGGCGGGCTTGGTGATACCCTGGATGTTGTCACGAAGCACCTTACGATGACGCTTGGCGCCACCCTTTCCAAGTCCCTTGCCTCCTTTGCCTCGTCCAGTCATGTTGTTGTGGTTGCTACTACAGGTGGTCCTGGTGTGGCTTCGCCCACGGTTTGGTGGGAGTAGGTGGCGTGCTGTGGACGCAGCGGTAGTATCGTTCATCCAAGGCCGTCCCTCCCTCTTGGAGGTGGGGCGTAGCTTGCGGATGACGCATGCGGCACTCGTGGCCAATGAGGTGGCCACTGAGGTGGAGAATGTCTGTATATAAGCCCGCCCGCCTGCCGGGCCGCCCGTATTGACTATTTCGTCGTCGAGATGGCCCGTACTAAACAGACTGCCCGCAAGTCCACTGGAGGCAAGGCTCCACGGAAGCAGCTTGCCACCAAGGCAGCTCGCAAGTCCGCCCCAGCCACCGGTGGTGTCAAGAAGCCCCATCGTTACAGGCCCGGAACCGTCGCCCTTCGTGAGATCCGTCGTTACCAGAAGAGCACAGAGCTACTCATCAGGAAGCTGCCCTTCCAGCGCCTGGTGCGTGAGATCGCCCAGGATTTCAAGACTGACCTGCGCTTCCAGTCGTCTGCCGTCATGGCTCTGCAGGAAGCCTCTGAGGCTTACCTGGTGGGTCTTTTCGAGGACACCAACCTGTGTGCCATTCACGCCAAGCGCGTTACCATCATGCCCAAGGACATCCAGCTGGCCCGGCGCATCCGCGGAGAGCGTGCTTAAGTCCTCTTCCTTGGGGAAAAACAAAAAGCACAACAAAACCTACCAGACATCTATAACTCGGCCCTTCTCAGGGCCAAAGAACTGTTCTGAAGATAATGTTCATGACAATCGAAATGGTTGGTGGTAGGAGAGCGTTAATTTCGGTTACCCAAATCGCCTAACGGTAAGTTGGTAACATTCGTGCAGGCACGAATGTATAGTAGGTCATCAATTCGGGAGGTGGGTGGGTGCAACAAACAAGAGCTAGTAACAAATAAATATATAAAGAATAAGTAAGTAAATAAATAAATAAAATAAAAGAAAATACAATAAAATACAATAAAATAAAATAAATTGTTTACATGAAATAGGCGTGCTGCAAACATGAAATGAAGCCCAAACACACTCCATGTATGTCACTTTGCAGTGGGTGTAAAAGTACTCCACGCAGAATTTATTTATTTATTTATTATGTTTCGATTTAGTCCGGTTTCTACGCCAATAGAGAATGCAGATTATTATAATTTTTTTTTTTTTTTATTTCCCTCTCAATATATCACTGTCGGTAACTGTCTCTTTAACATGTAACTGTGGCTCCGATGGAGCCGATTAAGTTGTAGTAGTGGGATGGCGTGTTTGTTGTGCACAAGTAACCTCTTACTTGGAAGAGGTGTACTTGGTGACAGCCTTGGTGCCCTCAGACACGGCATGCTTGGCCAGTTCACCGGGCAGCAAGAGTCGGACAGCTGTCTGGATTTCCCGACTTGTAATGGTGGAGCGTTTGTTGTAGTGCGCCAGGCGGGAAGCCTCGGCAGCGATGCGCTCGAAGATGTCGTTCACGAAAGAGTTCATGATGGACATAGCTTTGGAGGAGACTCCTGTGTCGGGGTGCACTTGCTTCAGTACCTTGTAGATGTAGATGCTGTAGCTTTCCTTCCTCCTGCGCTTCTTCTTCTTGTCACCCTTGGCAATGGCCTTCTGGGCCTTTCCAGCCTTCTTGGCAGCCTTTCCGGAAGTTTTGGGAGGCATGGCGGCACAGTTACTCGTGGCGCGGAGCGAGAGAATTGAAAACTGGCCCGACTAACTTTTCCTTATATACCGAGCGGGCCGCTCAGGATCAGACTGGCTGCAGCTACGGCTCTCTTACATTGGTTGGGTCCGCGAGACGGCCACCTGGCCTGATCCTGAGCTTGGTATAAAAGACCAAGGTGGCGGGCGGAAATTTAACTCCTATCACGAAAAGCAGCAGCAGCAGCAACATGTCAGGACGCGGCAAGGGAGGCAAGGTGAAGGGCAAGTCAAAGTCCCGTTCTAGCAGGGCCGGACTCCAGTTCCCCGTGGGTAGGATCCACCGTCTCTTGCGTAAAGGCAACTATGCTGAGCGTGTTGGTGCAGGTGCCCCTGTGTACCTTGCAGCCGTCATGGAGTACCTGGCAGCAGAAGTGCTCGAGCTGGCCGGTAACGCCGCCCGCGACAACAAGAAGACCCGCATTATCCCGCGTCATCTTCAGCTTGCCATTCGCAATGACGAGGAGCTGAACAAGCTCCTATCTGGAGTCACCATTGCCCAAGGGGGTGTCCTTCCTAACATCCAAGCTGTGCTCCTCCCCAAGAAGACAGAGAAGAAATAAGAACCCAAGGTTCGTTCACACAAGACAACCTAACCAAACAGGCTCCTTTCGGAGCCACAGGATATCACTTAAAGAGAGAAATATACGACATCAACGTTTTGCAGGATAACACTCTATTTTACGTGTAATTAGCATAGTATTGTGGAAATTGAGTGAAATTGATTTTAGAATGGTGTAGATGTGAAGGGCGGTTGTGGGGGCCTGGGGTGGGGGACTTAAACGGGACTTAGAAGGGCGCAAGAAGCAGCTTTAGCAGCAGCAGCAGCAAGGGAGGCGACCTTATTTTCAGTCAGGTTCATACACAAAGAAATACATCAGATTCATTGACAGTACAGTACACATTTACCAGTGTGGGCTAGCCAATTTGGGATAAAGAGCAAGAATGTAATGTCCTCAATGAAGTAATGACATAGTTCAAGATACAATAAGTGAGGTGGCCTGAAGTCTTTGACAGTGTCACATTCAATAATATAGTGCTTTAAAGGTGTATCACAAAGTTTACATGCTGAGTGTTCCGGTATGGGTACAGCGTTACTAACTTGCCAGATGTGTCTGTATCCTAACCTAATTCTGGCCACGACTACATCACACAGGCAGGCAGGAGCAAGTTGTTTGGACACTATTCCTAGCCCCCTTGGTCCCTGTTCACCTACCTACTGTAGCAGTAAGTAGGTACCTGTTGTAAATCGAAAGGTTGCGAATTCGTATTCAGGGAAAGTTGTTGGAGCTTCTAAACTTGAACTGAAACAATCCGAGGAGTGGTGACCCGAGGATCACAGACACTATCTCTCCCTTCCTAACCTCCTGCTCCTTCCTCTGTCCTCCCCAAATTGAACCATGCTATCGCAAAGGTAATAATACAGGTAGAGACAACAACATATTTTCCTATTGTCTTATTATATATTAATAACAGAAACGCTGCCGCCATCCCGGAGGCTTTACATTGTCTCACTGTTCATTCCCTCCACAATTCTACCTCGTACTTCTTCTTCTTCTTCTTCTTCTTCTTCTTCTTCTTCCATGAATACTTTATTAACGGTGTATGTAAGTTTCACCATGTTTTGCACGACAGCGGTAGAGCAAAGTATATTTTGTTAGCAATAAACCAAAAGCATATTTTATGGCCTAATCATCACTACATAGAACACCACCCATAAAGCATGATACTAGTAGACCACAAAAACTGCTATAAACACCCAAAGCATATTTTATTGCCTAATCATCACTACATAGAACACCACTCATAAAGCATGATACTATTAGACCACAAACTGCTATAAACCCCAATAATATACTATACTAGTGACTATAATTGTGTTACCCAATATTATACGAAATAATACTATAAAACATAATAATAAACACACTAATAGTGTATATTAGTTGAATGCACAATCTGATGAGAAGTCAAAAAAAAAAAAAAAAAAATAGCAACAACCTAGAAAGAGTGTAGAGTATTTTTGTGCAAACTATTATACTAGTAGATGGTCTAAGATAACTGTATGTGAAGGAAAAGGTGTGCTCTCCACTCAAACTTTCTTTTTATGAAATCTCCTACTCCCCAGCTGAGCGGTACGCCCAATGGGAAACAAAACGTGGCACATAACACGCCGCCCGCCAGCTCTGGCTCGGTGAATAGGAATCAGTAATCGGGCGGAGTATAAACAACACCGCCGCCAATGTGCTCCTCCCATCTCTGAGGAAATCTGGCGGGCAACTTAGTATTATATTAGCATGTAATAATAATAACAATAATAATAATAATAATACTACTACTAAAATAATAATAATAATAATATTAATAATAATAATATTAATAATAATAACATGCAATTTCATTTTATAACACATACTAACAAAATAGTGTATAGCCTACTATACTTAACTATAATAGGTTAGGTTGCGTAGGAGGATCTAAAAAGTACAGTAGTATATACACACACACACACACACACACACACACACATACATATAGACAACAAACTAAATTAGAAACCACACGTCAGTGAAGTTATCAAATCCTCCAGTTTCCGTCTCCACCTCCTACGCCGACTCAAGTCCCTCGGTGTTCCTGCACACGAGCTCCTCAGTGTTTACACAACATTCATACTTCCCAAGCTCACCTATGCCTCCTCCACCTGGTCTTCCTCCCTAAATGCCACACAACGTAAACACCTCGAAAAAGTGCAAAAGAGGCCATGCAAGATTATTCTCTACCCTTCCTACTCCACATATCAAGAAGCGCTCAACACACTGACCCTTTAGACTCTCACTGACCATCACCACGACCTCATCTGCAAATTTGGTAAGAAGCTTCTACACCATCCCCGACACCGGCTCCTACTACCACCTGAGATCCCTAGTCCGAGAATTGCTCTTCGACACCACAACCGCATCCAGCCCAGCCCATACGTGCACGAACTGATCGCTATAAGAACAGCCCAGTCCCAACCATTGTAAAAATTATCGATAACTTGTAATAAATCAGTGTACTCACTCCCAGTAAACACTACTCCTTGCACTGTCACTATGTTGAAATGAACTGTAGTTTGAGCTTTTCCCCAGCTAGTTATTATATGTCTTATTTGTGTCACTCATGTTACTTGTATATTATTTGTAATTCGTAACCCATTCCCCAAATATGTAACTGTATATTTTCAGTCTTCTGGCTGCCAAGCTCTTTCAATAAACCGTTAATTATTATTATTATTATTATTATTATTATATATGTTGGCCCATACCAACTCACTCCCCTGAACCCTCCTCCCCAGCGGACTATCAACAAGTTCTTGCCATAAGGTACTATCTCATTTGGCCAAGGAATGGAACCAGTGATGAATAGTGGTGAACAGTGCTTAACTCAGTGAAAAACAACTCGGCAGTTGAGTCTTACCCAAGCTAGCTAACCACCTTCACACAGTGAGGTCCCAGGTACCCAGTTATACTTCCCCTGAGACTCCACGATAGAGAGGCCTGGGACCACACCTCACCCACTTGAATGAGTGAGTCATGTCGACCACGTGGTGTCCCCAAGATGCTACGACAACACGTAGTGAATGTTTTGCTACAGCATCATCATGTGAATTTCCTCATAACACCATCTGTGAGGTAACTGCTACATCATCAGGCCCCTCATAACGCCATCTGTGAGGGAGTTACTACACTACGTGTCTGGTGTTCAACATCTCACCTTACATGATCTACGCGTGCAAACATTAATCTGTATGTTCACTGTGTGCTCCTTCACCTTTCTCTAATGAGGGCTTTTGTTAAACCACCAATTTATGATGTACTAAGTCATTTGTGTCCAATGTATACTTTCGAAAAGCCCTTGTTTGGGGAAGGTAGGAGAGAGTAGTCGTCATTATTGTCCAAGCCACATTATTTATTTCTATATATAAGTAATGCAGGCTGGTTTTTAAATACCTCAATCCCCTAACGGTGCCGTTTGTATATTAAGCAATACCGAAGCCATACAGTACAACACCAGCGAATATGAAGTATCACTGTAACCGGCAACTGTTACTCACTCATACCTACATACATATAGAGAGTCTTTACAGAATGATAGCAGACACGAGGAAGACGAACAACAAGAGGAGAAGAGTTAGAAGAAAATCAACTTCAAGCTAAGAAGAAGAATACCAAGACATTTCCTCCAAACAAGAAAACAACACACACAATCAAGCCGACCAAACACTGAGAAACCATGGCGGAACCCAACATGCACCGGACGCTTGACCTGACTCTATCCTGCCGCATCCAGGCGAGTTGCTGCTTAAAGTCCCTCACGCAAGCGCTGTTTAGCCACTGCACCTATTCTATCCTCCTAAAATTCACTTCAATCCCCCCCTGCCACTAGCATGTTATGTATGTATGTATGTATGTATGTATGTATGTATGTATGTATGTATGTAATGAATGATAACTGCAACTTTGTGTATTAAAACTCATTACTCTTACCGAAGTAATATAGTGCGTGGTTATGTTATGTCATGTTAGGATAGATTATAAACTACATTGGGTTACATTTCGTGAGGTTCGGTGACGCTACAGGAAGTTAGGTGAGGTACCTGGAGGTTAGGTGAATGTTGACTGACTGACTGACTGACTGACAATTATTAGGAAGTGGTTCCAACACGTTCACGCACAACCTATACTCATACCACAAGTCCAGAATTAGAGAGGATCATGTTATTGGATTTATTTTCAACGATTTACTCAGTGTCTAACCAACTCTTTAGCGATTTAAATGTGGACCTAAAATTAGGTCCGTATATTTGTTTGTCGTGGTGGTGGTGGTGGTGTGCGCCCGTCCATCAGGTTGATTAACCACCAAAACCATAAAGGGTGCGGCCCTGCCGTTTCAGGGCATACACCACATCCATGGCGGTGACGGTCTTCCTTTTTGCGTGCTCGGTGTAGGTGACGGCGTCACGGATGACGTTCTCCAGAAACACCTTGAGGACGCCGCGGGTCTCCTCGTAGATGAGGCCGGATATACGTTTAACACCTCCACGCCGAGCTAGACGACGAATGGCGGGCTTGGTGATACCCTGGATGTTGTCACGAAGCACCTTACGATGACGCTTGGCGCCACCCTTTCCAAGTCCCTTGCCTCCTTTGCCTCGTCCAGTCATGTTGTTGTGGTTGCTACTACAGGTGGTCCTGGTGTGGCTTCGCCCACGGTTTGGTGGGAGTAGGTGGCGTGCTGTGGACGCAGCGGTAGTATCGTTCATCCAAGGCCGTCCCTCCCTCTTGGAGGTGGGGCGTAGCTTGCGGATGACGCATGCGGCACTCGTGGCCAATGAGGTGGCCACTGAGGTGGAGAATGTCTGTATATAAGCCCGCCCGCCTGCCGGGCCGCCCGTATTGACTATTTCGTCGTCGAGATGGCCCGTACTAAACAGACTGCCCGCAAGTCCACTGGAGGCAAGGCTCCACGGAAGCAGCTTGCCACCAAGGCAGCTCGCAAGTCCGCCCCAGCCACCGGTGGTGTCAAGAAGCCCCATCGTTACAGGCCCGGAACCGTCGCCCTTCGTGAGATCCGTCGTTACCAGAAGAGCACAGAGCTACTCATCAGGAAGCTGCCCTTCCAGCGCCTGGTGCGTGAGATCGCCCAGGATTTCAAGACTGACCTGCGCTTCCAGTCGTCTGCCGTCATGGCTCTGCAGGAAGCCTCTGAGGCTTACCTGGTGGGTCTTTTCGAGGACACCAACCTGTGTGCCATTCACGCCAAGCGCGTTACCATCATGCCCAAGGACATCCAGCTGGCCCGGCGCATCCGCGGAGAGCGTGCTTAAGTCCTCTTCCTTGGGGAAAAACAAAAAGCACAACAAAACCTACCAGACATCTATAACTCGGCCCTTCTCAGGGCCAAAGAACTGTTCTGAAGATAATTGTCATGACAATCGAAATGGTTGGTGGTAGGAGAGCGTTAATTTCGGTTACCCAAATCGCCTAACGGTAAGTTGGTAACATTCGTGCAGGCACGAATGTATAGTAGGTCATCAATTCGGGAGGTGGGTGGGTGCAACAAACAAGAGCTAGTAACAAATAAATATATAAAGAATAAGTAAGTAAATAAATAAATAAAATAAAAGAAAATACAATAAAATACAATAAAATAAAATAAATTGTTTACATGAAATAGGCGTGCTGCAAACATGAAATGAAGCCAAAACACACTCCATGTATGTCACTTTGCAGTGGGTGTAAAAGTACTCCACGCAGAATTTATTTATTTATTTATTATGTTTCGGGCAGCAAGTCGGACAGCTGTCTGGATTTCCCGACTTGTAATGGTGGGGCGTTTGTTGTAGTGCGCCAGGCGGGAAGCTTCGGCAGCGATGCGCTCGAAGATGTCGTTCACGAAAGAGTTCATGATGGACATAGCTTTGGAGGAGACTCCTGTGTCGGGGTGCACTTGCTTCAGTACCTTGTAGATGTAGATGCTGTAGCTTTCCTTCCTCCTGCGCTTCTTCTTCTTGTCACCCTTGGCAATGGCCTTCTGGGCCTTTCCAGCCTTCTTGGCAGCCTTTCCGGAAGTTTTGGGAGGCATGGCGGCACAGTTACTCGTGGCGCGGAGCGAGAGAATTGAAAACTGGCCCGACTAACTTTTCCTTATATACCGAGCGGGCCGCTCAGGATCAGACTGGCTGCAGCTTCGGCTCTCTTACATTGGTTGGGTCCGCGAGACGGCCACCTGGCCTGATCCTGAGCTTGGTATAAAAGACCAAGGTGGCGGGCGGAAATTTAACTCCTATCACGAAAAGCAGCAGCAGCAACATGTCAGGACGCGGCAAGGGAGGCAAGGTGAAGGGCAAGTCAAAGTCCCGTTCTAGCAGGGCCGGACTCCAGTTCCCCGTGGGTAGGATCCACCGTCTCTTGCGTAAAGGCAACTATGCTGAGCGTGTTGGTGCAGGTGCACCTGTGTACCTTGCAGCCGTCATGGAGTACCTGGCAGCAGAAGTGCTCGAGCTGGCCGGTAACGCCGCCCGCGACAACAAGAAGACCCGCATTATCCCGCGTCATCTTCAGCTTGCCCTTCGCAATGACGAGGAGCTGAACAAGCTCCTGTCTGGGTCACCATTGCCCAGGGGGTGTCCTTCCCTAACATCAAGCTGTGCTCCTCCCAAAGACAGAGAAAATAGAGCAAGGTTCGTTCACTACGAACAACCCTAACCAAGGCAGGCTCCTTTCGGAGCCACAGGATATCACTTAAAGAGAGAAATATACGACATCAACGTTTTGCAGGATAACACTCTATTTTACGTGTAATTAGCATAGTATTGTGGAAATTGAGTGAAATTGTTTTTGAATGGTGTAGATGTGAAGGGGTACTGCGGGGGCCTGGGGTGGGGGACTTAAACGGGACTTAGAAGGGCGCAAGAAGCAGCAGCAGCTTTAGCAGCAGCAGCAAGGGAGGCGACCTTATTTTCAGTCAGGTTCATACACAAAGAAATACATCAGATTCATTGACAGTACAGTACACATTTACCAGTGTGGGCTAGCCAATTTGGGATAAAGAGCAAGAATGTAATGTCCTCAATGAAGTAATGACATAGTTCAAGATACAATAAGTGAGGTGGCCTGAAGTCTTTGACAGTGTCACATTCAATAATATAGTGCTTTAAAGGTGTATCACAAAGTTTACATGCTGAGTGTTCCGGTATGGGTACAGCGTTACTAACTTGCCAGATGTGTCTGTATCCTAACCTAATTCTGGCCACGACTACATCACACAGGCAGGCAGGAGCAAGTTGTTTGGACACTATTCCTAGCCCCCTTGGTCCCTGTTCACCTACCTACTGTAGCAGTAAGTAGGTACCTGTTGTAAATCGAAAGGTTGCCAATTCGTATTCAGGGAAAGTTGTTGGAGCTTCTAAACTTGAACTGACACAATCCGAGGAGTGGTGACCCGAGGATCACAGACACTATCTCTCCCTTCCTAACCTCCTGCTCCTTCCTCTGTCCTCCCAAAATTGAACCATGCTATCGCAAAGGTAATAATCCAGGTAGAGACAACAACATATTTTCCTATTGTCTTATTATATATTAATAACAGAAACGCTGCCGCCATCCCGGAGGCTTTACATTGTCTCACTGTTCATTCCCTCCACAATTCTACCTCGTACTTCTTCTTCTTCTTCTTCTTCTTCTTCTTCTTCTTCCATGAATACTTTATTAACGGTGTATGTAAGTTTCACCATGTTTTGCACGACAGCGGTAGAGCAAAGTATATTTTGTTAGCAATAAACCAAAAGCATATTTTATGGCCTAATCATCACTACATAGAACACCACCCATAAAGCATGATACTAGTAGACCACAAACTGCTATAAACACCCAAAGCATATTTTATTGCCTAATCATCACTACAAAGAACACCACTCATAAAGCATGATACTATTAGACACAAACTGCTATAAACCCCAATAATATACTATACTAGTGACTCTAATTGTGTTACCCAATATTATACGAAATAATACTATAAAACATAATAATAAACACACTAATAGTGTATATTAGTTGAATGCACAATCTGATGAGAAGTCAAAAAAAAAAAAAAAAAAAATAGCAACAACCTAGAAAGAGTGTAGAGTATTTTTGTGCAAACTATTATACTAGTAGATGGTCTAAGATAACTGTATGTGAAGGAAAAGGTGTGCTCTCCACTCAAACTTTCTTTTTATGAAATCTCCTACTCCCCAGCTGAGCGGTACGCCCAATGGGAAACAAAACGTGGCACATAACACGCCGCCCGCCAGCTCTGGCTCGGTGAATAGGAATCAGTAATCGGGCGGAGTATAAACAACACCGCCGCCAATGTGCTCCTCCCATCTCTGAGGAAATCTGGCGGGCAACTTAGTATTATATTAGCATGTAATAATAATAACAATAATAATAATAATAATAATACTACTACTACTACTACTACTATATATATAATAATAATAATAATAAATAATAATAATATTAATAATAATAACATGCAATTTCATTTTATAACACATACTAACAAAATAGTGTATAGCCTACTATACTTAACTATAATAGGTTAGGTTGCGTAGGAGGATCTAAAAAGTACAGTAGTATACACACACACACACACACACACACACACACACACACATACATATAGACAACAAACTAAATTAGAAACCACACGTCAGTGAAGTTATCAAATCCTCCAGTTTCCGTCTCCACCTCCTACGCCGACTCAAGTCCCTCGGTGGTCCTGCACATGAGCTCCTCAGTGTTTACACAACATTCATACTTCCCAAGCTCACCTATGCCTCCTCCACCTGGTCTTCCTCCCTAAATGCCACACAACGTAAACACCTCGAAAAAGTGCAAAAGAGGCCATGCAAGATTATTCTCTACCCTTCCTACTCCACATATCAAGAAGCGCTCAACACACTGACCATTTAGACTCTCACTGACCATCACCACGACCTCCTCTGCAAATTTGGTAAGAAGCTTCTACACCATCCCCGACACCGGCTCCTACTACCACCTGAGATCCCTAGTCCGAGAATTGCTCTTCGACACCACAACCGCATCCAGCCCAGCCCATACGTGCACGAACTGATCGCTATAAGAACAGCCCAGTCCCAACCATTGTAAAAATTATCGATAACTTGTAATAAATCAGTGTACTCACTCCCAGTAAACACTACTCCTTGCACTGTCACTATGTTGAAATGAACTGTAGTTTGAGCTTTTCCCCAGCTAGTTATTATATGTCTTATTTGTGTCACTCATGTTACTTGTATATTATTTGTAATTCGTAACCCATTCCCCAAATATGTAACTGTATATTTTCAGTCTTCTGGCTGCCAAGCTCTTTCAATAAACCGTTAATTATTATTATTATTATTATTATTATTTATATGTTGGCCCATACCAACTCACTCCCCTGAACCCTCCTCCCCAGCGGACTATCAACAAGTTCTTGCCATAAGGTACTATCTCATTTGGCCAAGGAATGGAACCAGTGATGAATAGTGGTGAACAGTGCTTAACTCAGTGAAAACCAACTCGGCAGTTGAGTCTTACCCAAGCTAGCTAACCACCTTCACACAGTGAGGTCCCAGGTACCCAGTTATACTTCCCCTGAGACTCCACGATAGAGAGGCCTGGGACCACACCTCACCCACTTGAATGAGTGAGTCATGTCGACCACGTGGTGTCCCCAAGATGCTACGACACCACGTAGTGAATGTTTTGCTAGAGCATCATCATGTGAAGTTCCTCATAACACCATCTGTGAGGTAACTGCTACATCATCAGGCCCCTCATAACGCCATCTGTGAGGGAGTTACTACACTACGTGTCTGGTGTTCAACACCTCACCTTACATGATCTACGCGTGCAAACATTAATCTGTATGTTCACTGTGTGCTCCTTCACCTTAAACCAACAATGTATGTACTAAGTCATTTGGGTCCAATGTATACTTTCGAAAAGCCCTTGTTTGGGGAAGGTAGGAGAGAGTAGTCGTCATTATTTTCCAAGGCACATTATTTATTTCTATATATAAGTAATGTAGGCTGGTTTTTAAATACCTCACTCATACCTACCTACATATATATAGTCTTTACAGAATGATAGCAGACACGAGGAAGACGAACAACAAGAGGAGAAGAGTTAGAAGAAAATCAACTTCAAGCTAAGAAGAAGAATACCAAGACATTTCCTCCAAACAAGAAAACAACACACACAATCAAGCCGACCAAACACTGAGAAACCATGGCGGAACCCAACATGCACCGGACGCTTGACCTGACTCTGTCCTGCCGCATCCAGGCGAGTTGCTGCTTAAAGTCCCTCACGCAAGCGCTGTTTAGCCACTGCACCTATTCTCTCCTCCTAAAATTCACTTCAATCCCCCCTGCCACTAGCATGTTATGTATGTATGTATGTATGTATGTATGTATGTATGTATGTATGAATGAATGCTAACTGCAACTTTGCGTATTAAAACTCATTACTCTTACCGAAGTAATATAGTGCGTGGTTATGTTATGTCATGTTAGGATAGATTATAAACTACATTGGGTTACATTTCGTGAGGTTCGGTGACGCTACAGGAAGTTAGGTGAGGTACCTGGAGGTTAGGTGGATGTTGACTGACTGACTGACAGTTATTAGGAAGTGGTTCCAACACGTTCACACACAACCTATACTCATACCACAAGTCCAGAATTAGAGAGGATCATGTTATTGGATATATTTTCAACGATTTACTCAGTGTCTAACCAACTCTTTAGCGATTTAAATGTGGACCTAAAATTAGGTCCGTATATTTGTTTGTCGTGGTGGTGGTGGTGGTGTGCGCCCGTCCATCAGGTTGATTAACCACCAAAACCATAAAGGGTGCGGCCCTGCCGTTTCAGGGCATCCACCACATCCATGGCGGTGACGGTCTTCCTTTTTGCGTGCTCGGTGTAGGTGACGGCGTCACGGATGACGTTCTCCAGAAACACCTTGAGGACGCCGCGGGTCTCCTCGTAGATAAGGCCGGATATACGTTTAACACCTCCACGCCGAGCTAGACGACGAATGGCGGGCTTGGTGATACCCTGGATGTTGTCACGAAGCACCTTACGATGACGCTTGGCGCCACCCTTTCCCAGTCCCTTGCCTCCTTTGCCTCGTCCAGTCATGTTGTTGTGGTTGCTACTACAGGTGGTCCTGGTGTGGCTTCGCCCACGGTTTGGTGGGAGTAGGTGGCGTGCTGTGGACGCAGCGGTAGTATCGTTCATCCAAGGCCGTCCCTCCCTCTTGGAGGTGGGGCGTAGCTTGCGGATGACGCATGCGGCACTCGTGTCCAATGAGGTGGCCACTGAGGTGGAGAATGTCTGTATATAAGCCCGCCCGCCTGCCGGGCCGCCCGTATTGACTATTTCGTCGTCGAGATGGCCCGTACTAAACAGACTGCCCGCAAGTCCACTGGAGGCAAGGCTCCACGGAAGCAGCTTGCCACCAAGGCAGCTCGCAAGTCCGCCCCAGCCACCGGTGGTGTCAAGAAGCCCCATCGTTACAGGCCCGGAACCGTCGCCCTTCGTGAGATCCGTCGTTACCAGAAGAGCACAGAGCTACTCATCAGGAAGCTGCCCTTCCAGCGCCTGGTGCGTGAGATCGCCAGGATTTCAAGACTGACCTGCGCTTCCAGTCGTCTGCCGTCATGGCTCTGCAGGAAGCCTCTGAGGCTTACCTGGTGGGTCTTTTCGAGGACACCAACCTGTGTGCCATTCACGCCAAGCGCGTTACCATCATGCCCAAGGACATCCAGCTGGCCCGGCGCATCCGCGGAGAGCGTGCTTAAGTCCTCTTCCTTGGGGAAAAAGAAAAAGCACAACAAAACCTACCAGACATCTATAACTCGGCCCTTCTCCGGGCCAAAGAACTGTTCTGAAGATAATTGTCATGACAATCGAAATGGTTGGTGGTAGGAGAGCGTTAATTTCGGTTACCCAAATCGCCTAACGGTAAGTTGGTAACATTCGTGCAGGCACGAATGTATAGTAGGTCATCAATTCGGGAGGTGGGTGGGTGCAACAAACAAGAGCTAGTAACAAATAAATATATAAAGAATAAGTAAGTAAATAAATAAATAAAATAAAAGAAAATACAATAAAATACAATAAAATAAAATAAATTGTTTACATGAAATAGGCGTGCTGAAAACATGAAATGAAGCCCAAACACACTCCATGTATGTCACTTTGCAGTGGGTGTAAAAGTACTCCACGCAGAATTTATTTATTTATTTATTATGTTTCGATTTAGTCCGGTTTCTACGCCAATAGAGAATGCAGATTATTATAATTTTTTTTTTTTTTTATTTCCCTCTCAATATATCACTGTCGGTAACTGTCTCTTTAACATGTAACTGTGGCTCCGATGGAGCCGATTAAGTTGTAGTAGTGGGATGGCGATG
>NW_024738549.1:0-10560 GCF_018991925.1 Homarus americanus
ATCTCATACCACCACACCTTGCCTCACCCAGCACTACACCTTCATCATACACCACCACACACCTTTCCTCACCCAGCACTACACCTATCTCATACACCACCACCTTGCCTCACCCAACTACACACTTCATCATACACCACCACACCTTTCCTCACAACTACACCTTCATCATACACCACCACATACCTCACCCAGCACTACACCTTCCTCATCCACCCCTACACCTTGCCTCACAGCACTACACCTTCATCATACACCACCACACCTTTCCTCACCCAGCACTACACACCTTCATCATCCACCCCTACACATGCCTCACCCAGCTTTACACCTTCTCATCCACCACCTTGCTCACCCAGCACTACACCTTCCTCATCAACCCTACACCTTGCCTCACCAGCACCACATCCACCTACACCTTGCCTCACCCAGCACTACACCTTCCTCATCCACCCCTACACCTTGCCTCACCCAGCACCACCTTCCTCATCCACCCCTACACCTTGCCTCACCCAGCACTACATCTATCTCATACCACACCTTGCCTCACCAGCCCTACACCTTCCTCATCCACCCTACACCTTGCCTCACCCAGCTACACCTTCTCATCACCTCACACCTTGCCCACAGCACTACACCTTCCTCATCCACTACACCCTGCCTCACCCAGCACTACACCTCATCACCTACACCTTTCCTCCCCAGCACCACACCTTCCTCATACACCACCACACCTTGCCTCACCCAGCACTACACCTATCTCATACACCACCACACCTTTCCTCCTTAGTACTACACCTTCTCATCCACCCCTACACCTTGCCTCACCAGCACTACACCTTCCTCATCCACCCCTACCTTGCCTCTAGCACCACACCTTCCTCATCCACCCTACACCTTGCCTCACCCAGCACTACACCTTCCTCATACACCACCACACCTTGCCTCACCCTTTTCACACCTTCTCATACACCTACACCTTGCCTCACCTTCCCACCTTCCTCATCCACCCCTCCCCTGTCTCCCAGCACTACACCTTCCTCATCCCACCCCTACACCTTGCCTCACCTTTTTCACCTTCTCATCAACTACACCTTGCCTCACAACTTCACCTTCCTCATCCACCCCTACACCTTGCCTCACCCAGCACCACACCTTCCTCATCCACCCCTACACCTTGCCTCACCAGCACCACACCTTCCTCATCCACCTACACCTTCCACCACCACCACACCCAGCACTACACCTTCCTCATCCACCACCACACCTTGCTCACCCAGCACTACACCTATCTCATCCACCACACCCTCCACCCAGCACACACCTATCATACACCACCACACCTTTACTTATTTTCACACCTCTCATGCACACCACCACACCATCACCCAGCACACACCCTATCTCATACCCACCACAGCACCTTCACCCAGCACTACACCTTCCTCATCCACCCTACACCTTGCCTCACCCAGCACTACACCTGTCTCACACCACCACACCTTTCCTCACCCAGCACTACCTTCATCATCCACCACCACCTTTCCTCACCCAGCACTACCTCATCCCACCACCACACCTTTCCTCACCTTTACACTATCTCATACACCACCACACCTTTCCTCACCCACTACACCTTCCTCATCCACCCCTACCTTGCCTCACCCAGCACTACACCTATCTCACCACACCACCACACCTTTCCTCACCCAGCCTTTCACCTTCATCATCCACCACCACACTTTCCTCCCAGCTACACCTTCCTCATCCACCACCACACCTTTCCTCACCCAGCACTACACCTATCTCATCACCACCACACCTTTCCTCACCCAGCACACCCCTCATCCACCACCACACACCTTTCCTCTTAGCTACACCTGCTCTCATACCACCACACCTTTCCTCTTAGCCACACACCTATCTCATACACCACCACACCTTTCCTCACCCAGCACTACACCTTCCTCATCCACCCCTACACCTTTCCTCCACCCAGCACTACACCTTCCTCATCCACCCTACACCTTGCCTCACCCAGCACTCATCACTCCTCACCCAGCTTCACCTATCTCATACACCCACAGCACCACCACCCAGCTCACCTTACTCATCAACCTACACCTTTCACCTCACCAGCACTACCTTCATCATCCACCACTACATGCCTCCTTAGCCACTACACCTTTCTCATACACCACCACACCTTTCCTCACCCAGCACTACCTATCTCCTTACAGCACCACCTTTCCTCACCCCTTTCACCTTCATCATCCACCACCACCCTCCTCACCCAGCCTACACCTATCTCACTCTTACCACCACCTTTCCTCCTATTTGCTACCTTCATCATCACCACCACCTTTCCTCACCCAGCACTACACCTATCTCCACTACCACACTTCCTCACCCAACTACCTTCATCATCCACCACCACACCTTTCCTCACCCAGCACTACACCTATCTCCTTACACACCACACACACCTTTCCTCACCCAGCCTACACTATCTCATACACCACCACTTTCCTCACCCAGCACTACACCTTCCTCATCCACCCCTACACCTTGCCTCACCCAGCCTCTACACCTTCTCTCATCCACCCCTACACCTTGCCTCACCCAACACTACACCCCTCATCCCACCTACACCTTACTCACCCAGCTACACCTATCTCCTTACCCACCACACCTTTCCTCACCCAGCACTACCTTCATCTCCACCACCACACCTTGCCCTCACCCAGCACTACACCTTCATCATCCACCCTCACCCAACACTACACCTTCCTCATCCACCCTACACCTTGCCTCACCCAGCACTACACCCTGTCTCATGCACCACACCTTTCCTCACCCAGCACTACACCTTCCTCATCACCCCTACACCTTGCCTCACCCAGCACTACACCTTCCTCATCCACCCCTACCTTGCCTCACCCAACACTACACCCCCTCATCCACCCCCTTACCTCTGCCTCACCCTGTCTCCTCACCACCACACAGCACCTCACCCAGCACTACACCTATATCCCACCACCACACCTTACCCAGCTACACCTGCCTCATCCCCACCACACCCTTGCCTCACCCAGCACTACACCTGTCTCCTTACACCACCACCACACCTTGCCTCCTTATTCTACACCTATCATACACCACCACACCTTTCCTCCACCCCTTTTCATCATCCACCCACCACACCTTGCCTCACCAGCACTACACCTATCTCACACCACCACACCTTCCCGCCTCACCCAGCCTTTCACCTTCATCATCCACCACCACACCTTGCCTCACCCAGCTTTCACCCTATCTCATACACCACCACCTTGCCCTCCTTGCACTTCACCCTTCATCATCCACCACCACACCTTTCCTCACCCAGCACTACACCTCTCATACACCACCACACCTTGCCTCACTCCACTACACCTATCTCATACACCACCACCTTTCCTCACCCAGCACTACACCTTCATCATCCACCACCATACCACTTTCCTCACCCAGCTACACCTATCTCATACCACCACACCTTCCTCACCCAGCACTACACCTTCATCATCACCACCACCTTGCTCACCCACACCTATCTCACTTTACCACCTCCTGCACTACACCTGTCTCTTACACCACACCTTGCCTCACCCAGCCTACACCTATCTCATCACCACCACACACCTTTCCTCACCCACTACCTTCCTCATCCACCCCTACCTTGCTCACCCAGCACACCTATCTCATACCCACACCTTGCCTCCTTATTTCACCTTCTCATCCACCACCACACCTTGCCTCACCCAGCACTACACCTATCTCGCCACACCACCACAGTTCTCACCCAGCACTACCTTCATCATCCACCACCACACCTTTCCTCACCCAGCCTACACCTTCCTCATCCACCACCACACCTTTCCTCACCAGCACTACACCTATCTCATACACCACCACCTTTCTCACCCAGCACTACACCTTCACTCATCCACCCCTACACCTTGCCTCACCCAGCTACACCTTCATCATCCACCACCACACTCACCTCATCCACCCCTACACCTTCCCACACTCCACCCAACACTACACTCATCCACCCTACACCTTGCCTCACCCAGCACTACACCTTCATCATCAACCCCTACACCTTTCCTCATATTTTCACACCTTCATCATCCACCACCACCACACCTTTCCTCACCAGCACTACACCTTCTCATCACCACCACACCTTCCACCCAGCACTACACCTATCTCATGCACACCACCTTTCCTCACCCAGCTACACCTTCATCATCCACCACCACCCTTTCCTCCCCAGCCACTACACCTATCTCATACCACCACACCTTTCCTCACCCCAGCACTTCCTCATCCCCCTACACCTTGCCTCACCCAGCTACACCTATCTCATACACCACCACACCCCATCACCCAGCACTACACCCTTCTCATACACCACCACCTTTCTCCTCACCCAGCACTACACCTTCTCATCCACCACCACACCTCTCTTTAGCCACTACACCTATCTCATACACCACCACACCTTTCCTCACCTTTCACCTTTCATCCACCCCTACACCTTGCCTCCACCCAGCACTACCTTCATCATCCACCACCACCCAGCACCATCACCCAGCACTACGCATACCACTCATCCACCCCCTGCATTCACCCAGCACTACCTTCATCGTCCACCACCACACCTTTCATCACCCAGCACTACACATTCATCTCACCACCACGCAGCTCCATCTTTATTCCTTCATCATCCACCACCACCTTGCCTCATTTGGCACTACATCTATCTCGTCACCACCACCTTTCCTCACCCAGCTTTCACACCTTCATCATCCACCACCACACCTTTCCTCACCCAGCACTACACCTATCTCACTTACCACCACACCTTTCCTCACCCAGCACTACACCTTCATCATCCACCACCACTTTCCTCCACCCAGCACTACACCTATCTCATACACCACCACACCTTTCTCACCCAGCCTACACCTTCATCATCCACCACCACACCTTTCCTCACCCAGCACTTCACCTATCTCATACACCACCACCTTTCCTCACCCAGCACTACACCATCCATCATCCACCACCACACCTTGCCCCACCCAGCACTACACACCTTCTCATACACCACCACACCTTTCCTCACCCAGCACTACATTCATCATCCACCACCACACCTTTCCTCCACCTGCACTACACCTATCTCATTACACCACCACACCTTTCCTGCCTTTCACAGCCCATCATCCCACCACCACACCTTGCCTCAGCCAGCACCACACCTATCTCATACACCACCACACCTTTCCTCACCCAGCACTACACCTTCATCATCCACCACCACACACTTTCCTCACCCAGCACTACACCTTCATCATCACCACCACACCTCTCACCCAGCACTACACCTATCTCTTACACCCACACCTTTCCTCTCCCAGCACTACCTTCATCATCCCACCACCACCTTTCCTCACCCAGCACTACACCTATCTCATACACCCACCACACCTTTCCTCACCCAGCACTACCTTCATCATCCACCACCACACACCTCCTCAGCCAGCACCACCTCAGCCCTCATAACACTAGTACACCCAGTGTAAATTTATCTAAGCAATCAAACTTTCTTTCTCATCCTGTGTTCATTATAAGTTTTGTATGCATATTAAGAGCTTGAATCCTTATATTTTCAAGATCTATCTTAAACAGGAAGCTTACTTAACAGCTTGTGGTTATACCCAGGCAGAATTTCAAGAGAATAGCTGTATATAAGCACTTAGTGTCTCCGGGGTGGTTAGAATATGTTTTTCATACTGGAAAAATATGCAGCTTTCAGGGCCTTACCATTTTTATTATGAGTAGCAATAAACATTAGATGTGGTGTTTGCAGTCAAATGGGTTTAAGTCCTAATAGGCCCGAGTCTAACCTAACCACAGTGCTAGTATACAGGTTAAGTTGAGCTAGGTTATGTTGGCATTAATTAGAACTTAAGACCCAGGCGACCAGTGGATGTTGATGCGCTAACCTCCAAGATTTTTTTAATAATCAGGCGTCCCTCAGTTCAACCTTCTATTAAATATTAGTGTTTACATGTGGAATTATTTAATACAGTTTGACAGTTTCTTTATCGGCAACAAGAGTAGTGAATAAAATATACGAGAAACGAAAAACAAAATAAAGTAGAAAAAAAAATAGATAAAAGGAAAATATAATTCCATTCCATCACAGACAATCACGGCCCCTCTCTCCCATTCACCTCTTCCATATTGACTACTAAAGGTATCATCATGACTCATAACACTAACACACACACACACACACACATACACACACACATGATCCAGATCTGTCCCTCATTTTTGCAGACTCTTGCCTCTATCCGCAGCTCCATTAGTCCCTCCTCCACCATCACAAGGGGAAGTGTTGCCCAATATTACCCGCGAGGAAGGAAGGAACCAGAGAGAGATTTTCTCCTGGGGTACAGGATGAATTTTTAGTCTTTTTCAAGTTTTACGGAAGAGAGAGGATTCCCCCCTCTCTCTCTCTCTCTCTCTCTCTCTCTCTCTCAAAAGTTACTGGGAGACTGTATAATCCTAACTGCTATCAGAAGACTTCTTAGAGAGTATAAGGCTGATGGTAAGGTTGATTATTATAGATAATGGACTGGTAGAAGACTCGGTGCAGACTGTAGTGTAAACAATTTATTCTCCATAAGTAAGATTTATGTTAAAGCCCGTGTGCTGAATAAACTTGTAGAGCATTTGTGTCCTAGTTATAGATTACCTGTAAAAACATGAGTCGCCTTGTGTCGTGTCGTGTCGTGTCGTGTCAGCCTGCTTGTGGTATGGCTAGATTTTTTACCGGTAATTAATTTTTTTGGAGTGAATATGATCTTTATTCTAATATTTTACCAATTTTCATAAACATTATTTGCTTGATTTTTTCCCTGGTCGAGTTCGAGATGCAATGGGTAGCTGGATGATAATTACTAAGATACATTCAATAACAAAACTAAATTACTCTGTACTGTATGTTCTTTGTTGACGCGGCCACAGGTGTGTAATCTGCCAGCGACCAACACAACTTATGATAAGTATTCTTCCTCACTCTTGTAATGCATAGTGTTACCGCCACAGTAAGATAAACTAGAAGAGACAGAGAAAGAGAGGTATAGCCACAGTAAGATAAACTAAACGAGAGAGAGAGAGAGAGAGAGACATAGTGTTGACAACGAATTTGCTGAGGTGTTTAAATGGGCGACTGCCACGCAGCTGTATGACTGCCTGAGGGATAGTCTATCGCCTCCTACCGTAGAGACAACATCTTCCGTTCGACCAACATATACCAAGAGGATATTATATTTGTTCTCGTTGGTCAAACCCTAGACCCCAAAACGTGAGTGTGATTGTGAACTATTAAATCTTCTAAAAAACTCTAAATAACTTTAATAAGTATATTTATGTACTGTATATTGATCATATTATACAAACTGTGTCCTGATGTATCAACAGTTGTCTTTATGTGAATTATATTTAAGTAATTTAAATTTATATGCTGTTTTAATTTTTTTACTGTATCCTTTATGTATGTGTATATTTAAAGTAGTTATGTGCTGTATATTGTTATATTATACTATGTCTATAGTTGTTGCATATGAGTATATTTATAATTTATGTGCTGTGTGTCATATTATACTGTTGATGTATCTTTGTTGATATGTGAGTATATTTAAAGGTGTAGGTATGTTATAGTGATCATATTATACAAACTGTGTCCTGATGTATCAACAGTTGTAACATGTGAGTTATGTTTAAGAGGTTAATAGGTTATGTGCTGTATATTGATCGCACTATTCATACTGTGTGTCCTGATATACCAGCATTTGTTATACAGTATATGAATTGTTCTTTAACAGGTTTTGACCGAATTATACTCATCGCGTCAACGACAAAGGTCTTATTATCCAGTAGGAACCAATAACGCTCCCATGAGCGTTAACACAGAGTGTCATCTACATTTCAAACAGAAAATGTTTTATACTAAAATTTCCTGGACAGTGCGCGCTTAACTAGAAATTGAAAACAAGAAATTTGCATTATACAAACGCGAAAAAAAACATTCCCATTAAAACTTTTATTTTTTATTGTTTACACAAGCCAGATACATGTTTATTGAACGATATGATCCGGGAATACAATATGTTTTTATGAGAATACTGGTGTTATCATGTGGAGAGAGAGAGAGAGAGAGTCGTCACAGATCAGAGGGTGGAAGGGAGAAGTGAGGAAAGAGAAACCATGGCAACAAAAATGAAGAAATTGTTAACAAATGATAATAAGAGTTTCGAGAATCAAGAAGTATAAACGTGTTGATGAAAGGACAGAGTGATATTAAGTCAAAATGTATTAAAATATTACATTAACCATTAAGTAGTGAAATGTAATGGACTTTAGTAGTGTCTATTAGCAGTTGTCTGTTTCTTCGTTGTTTGTAAAGCGATGAGAGAGGAAAAAGCTGCTTTATATTCAGGCATGTTTCTTATTACTATAGAGTTTGTTGTGTGGGAAATATTCTCACAAAAATTGACGCTGTTAGTATACAAGAATTGTAAACATATTACTCGCAAAGTTTGTCCATAAGTAAATCTATAACATAAGCCATGCAGACCTCCATTAAAGTTTATGTCCGGGTTACAATGCGTCTCCCCTGAGAAAATTATTGTCTTAGTTTTATCCCAGAGGTTTAAACACCTTTATCTAAGAGCCATTCCACGTTCAACAATGTTTTAATTCAGTAATATATTTCACGACTGTGTAAACTTCCTTGTTAACTCATTTACAAAGGCATTGTGAACACTGGGTGACTGCCTCCACTGAGTGACTGTCTACACTGAGTGAACACTGGGTGACTGCCTCCACTGAGTGAACACTGGGTGACTGTCTACACTGAGTGACTGTCTACACTGAGTGAACACTGGGTGACTGCCTCCACTGAGTGACTGTCTACACTGAGTGAACACTGGGTGACTGCCTCCACTGAGTGACTGTCTACACTGAGTGAACACTGGGTGACTGCCTCCACTGAGTGAACACTGGGTGACTGTCTCCACTGAAAAATAAAACAATTTTAGACAACACAGAACTCAAGCGAACCGAATCTGTGTATGTTAGTTTTGTTTCGAGTATGTGGATATGAACGCGGCTGTGTGTGTGTTTGCAATATGTATGTGTTGGCCTGAGAACCGTCCAGCGTTTGTTTGACTTGACAAAGGCACAAATAAATCACGAGAATGAAAGATGTTACTGGTAGATCATTCGTGTACTTCGTCTTCTGGTACATAGGTGAGAAACACACACACACACACACACACACACACACACACACACACACACACACACCATTACTAGGAGTCCACCAGACATTCTTCATTCTTCTGCACCACCACCACCATCACACATTGTGAGAGACGCCATTACACCAATTCCAACTTTTCTGTCCCTATATCTATCTATCTCCCTTTTATACTTTTCTCTCCCTCTCTCTTATCTCTCGCTTCCTACTACTCACCACATGAGGGCGGCACCAGGTGTGAGATTGCATCATTTGCTACAGGTAACCTTTTCCCCTTCAGTTAAGAACCAATTTCATCGTCAACTTGAGGAAGACCACCTCACTCCTGCGGTGACCCGTCTTAACACACGATTTGATGGTCGTACTGCAGCACCGATTCTGGGAGTGTCCACACACACACACACACACACACGCACACGCGCGCGCGCGCGCGCGAGAACAATAGCTTTCTTTGTTTTCGAGGAGTCAAATTGGTTTGTCGATTAGGGACGATCATGTAGATAATCATGTAAATTAATATTTGAATGTGATCATACCTAGCCTAACCTAACCTAAGTACCATTTGGTTATGATAGTAAACGACGCGTTATTTGTAAAGTGAGCAACTGGCTCCAGGTAAAGCGTGTTTAAGGCTACCGCACCTGACGTAATCATGTCTGAGCTGATGATGTTAGATCGGCCGAGCATTTTTACTTTGTTTCCAATTATCGTTTTCATGGAAGAATTTCATTAACACATCATCACTGTTATAAGTTCTTTCGTTAAGATTTATTCCTGAGTGGTAGTGGCAATTGGTGAAGGTGGTTTTAGGTGCTAGTGGTGAGAAGTGGGTGGTGGTGGTGGTAGAATAGGGTGATTGTGGTGATAGGTGATGGTGATGATAAGATAGGGCTGTTTTGATGGCAGGTGGTAGTGGTGGTGATACGTGGTGGTGGTGATGTTGGTAGAATAGGGTGATTGTGGTGATAGGTGGTGGTGATGATAAGATAGGGCTGTTTTGATGGCAGGTGGTAGTGGTGGTGATACGTGGTGGTGGTGATGTTGGTAGAATAGGGTGATTGTGGTGATAGGTGGTGGTGATGATAAGATAGGGTTGTTTTGATGGCAGGTGGTAGTGGTGGTGATACGTGGTGGTGGTGATGTTGGTAGTGGTGGTTGGTGGAATGAAGAAGAAT
>NW_024738550.1:0-8861 GCF_018991925.1 Homarus americanus
TGTGTTCTTTGTCGGTAATAAGGGCTTGTTGAGTGTTTATGGTGTTGTTCTGTGTGTTTATGGTGTGTTCTTTGTCGGTAATAAGGGCTTGTTGAGTGTTTATGGTGTTGTTTTGTGTGTTTATGATGTGTTCTTTGTCGGTAATAAGGGCTTGTTGAGTGTTTATGGTGTTGTTCTGTGTGTCTATGATGTGTTCTTTGTCGGTAATAAGGGCTTGTTGAGTGTTTATGGTGTTGTTCTGTGTGTTTATGATGTGTTCTTTGTCGGTAATAAGGGGTTGTTGAGTGTTTATGGTGTTGTTCTGTGTGTTATGGTGTTGTGTTGAGTGTTTTATGGTGTTGTTCTGTGTGTTTATGATGTGTTCTTTGTCAGTAGCCAGAGCATTGAGTGTTTATGGTGTTGTTCTGTGTGTTTATGAATTGTGTTCTTTGTCAGTAATAAGGGCTTGTTGTGTGTTTATGGTGTTGTGTTGAGTGATTATGGTGTTGTTCTGTGTGTTTATGGTGTGTTCTTTGTCGGTAATAAGGGCTTGTTGAGTGTTTATGGTGTTGTTCTCTGTGTTTATGATGTGTTCTTTGTCGGTAATAAGGGCTTGTTGAGTGTTTATGGTGTTGTTCTGTGTGTTTATGGTGTTGTGTTGAGTGTTTATGGTGTTGTTCTGTGTGTTTATGGTGTGTTCTTTGTCGGTAATAAGGGCTTGTTGAGTGTTTATGGTGTTGTTCTGTGTTTATGATGTTTCTTTGTGTCAGTAACTAAGGGCTTGTTGTGTGTTTATGGTGTTGTTCTGTATGTTTATGGTGTTGTTCTGTATGTTTATGGTGTGTTCTTTGTCGGTAATAAGGGCTTGTTGTGTGTTTATGGTGTTGTTCTGTATGTTTATGGTGTGTTCTTTGTCGGTAATAAGGGCTTGTTGTGTGTTTATGGTGTTGATCTGTGTGTTTATGGTGTGTTCTTTGTCGGTAATAAGGGCTTGTTGTGTGTTTATGGTGTTGTTCTGTGTGTTTATGGTGTGTTCTTTGTCGGTAATAAGGGCTTGTTGTGTGTTTATGGTGTTGTTCTGTGTGTTTATGGTGTGTTCTTTGTCGGTAATAAGGGCTTGTTGAGTGTTTATGGTGTTGTTCTGTGTGTTTATGGTGTGTTCTTTGTCGGTAATAAGGGCTTGTTGTGTGTTTATGGTGTTGTTCTGTGTGTTTATGGTGTGTTCTTTGTCGGTAATAAGGGCTTGTTGTGTGTTTATGGTGTTGTTCTGTGTGTTTATGGTGTGTTCTTTGTCGGTAATAAGGGCTTGTTGTGTGTTTATGGTGTTGTTCTGTGTGATTATGGTGTGTTCTTTGTCGGTAATAAGGGCTTGTTGTGTGTTTATGGTGTTGTTCTGTGTGTTTATGGTGTGTTCTTTGTCGGTAATAAGGGCTTGTTGTGTGTTTATGGTGTTGTTCTGTGTGTTTATGGTATTGTGTTGTGTGATTATGGTGTTATTGAGGTGTTGAATTATTTCCTGGTTCATAAAGAGCTGTTCAGTCTTTAGCTGGACGCCTGCCTCCAGGGTAACCACCTTGTGCTGGAGCTGCTTTACTTCTGTTGAATTATAATAATGTTAATAATACTATATCGTCAAGGTACCATACGTTAATGTTGTCCTTTATATTAACAAAAATAGTTTATGAATTAACTAATATACTGTATGACTGTATGACGACTTATTATACACAGTAACTACCTTGTTCAGTGTGTATGACTGTATGACGACTTATTATACACAGTAACTAACTTGTTCTGTGTGTATAACTGTATGACGATTTATTATACACAGTAACTACCTTGTTCTGTGTGTATGACTGTATGACGACTTATTATACACAGTAATTACCTTGTTCTGTGTGTATGACTGTATGACAACTTATTATACACAGTAACTACCTTATTCTGTGTGTATGACTGTATGACGACGTATTATACACAGTAACTACCTAGTTCTGTGTGTATGACTGTATGACGACTTATTATACACAGTAACTACCTTGTTCTGTGTGTATGACTGTATGACGACTTAAAATACACAGTAATTACCTTGTTCTGCATGTGTATGACTGTATGACGACTTATGTGCTTCTGTATTCTGTGTATGGCCTTATGACTGAATGTTATACACAGTAACCACCTTGTTCTGTGTGTATGACTGTATGACGACTTATTATACACAGTAACTACCTTGTTCTGTGTGTATGACTGTATGACTACTTATTATACACAGTAACCACCTTGTTCTGTGTGTATGACTGTATGAAGACTTATTATACACAGTAACCACCTTGTTCTGTGTGTATGACTGTATGACGACTTATTATACACAGTAACCACCTTGTTCTGTGTGTATGACTGTATGACGACTTATTATACACAGTAACTACTTTGTTCTGTGTGTATGACTGTATGACGACTTATTATACACAGTAACTACCTTGTTCTGTGTGTATGACTGTATAATGACTTAAAATACACAATAAGTACCTTGTTCTGTGTGTATGACTGTATGACGACTTATTATACACAGTAACTACCTTTTTCTGTGTGTATGACTGTATGACGACTTATTATACACAGTAACTACCTTGTTCTGTGTGTATGACTGTATGACGAATAATTATACACAGTAATTAACTTGTTCTGTGTGTATGACTGTATGACGACTTATTATGCACAGTAACTACCTTGTTCTGTGTGTATGACTGTATGACGACTTATTATACACAGTAACTACCTTGTTCTGTGTGTATGACTGTATGACGACTTAAAATACACAGTAACTACCTTGTTCTGTGTGTATGACTGTATGACGACTTATTATACACAGTAACTACCTTGTTCCGCAGTAGTATTATGACGCGACGACTTAATATACGCATTAACTACCTTGTTCTTATTAATGGCCATATTTAATATGACGACTTATTGCTAGTACTTCTTATTTCTGTAGTAACATGACTATATGACGAATAATTATACACAGTAGTGCTTGTTCTGTGTGTATGACTGTATGACGACTTATTATACACAGTAAGTACCTTGTTCTGTGTGTATGACTGTATGACGACTTATTATACACAGTAATTAACTTGTTCTGTGTGTATGACTGTATGACGACTTATTATACACAGTAACTACCTTGTTCTGTGTGTATGACTGTATGACGACTTATTATACACAGTAACTACCTTGTTCTGTGTGTATGACTGTATGACGACTTATTATACAATAAAATCACCTTGTTCTGTCTGTATGACTGTATGACGACTTATTATACAAGGTAACTACCTTGTTCTGTGTGTATGACTGTATGACGACTTAAAATACACAGTAAGTACCTTGTTCTGTGTGTATGACTGTATGACGACTTATTATACATAGAACTACCTTGTTCTGTGTGTATGACTGTATGACGACTTAAAATACACAGTAACTACCTTGTTCTGTGTGTATGACTGTATGACGACTTATTATATACAGTAACTACCTTGTTCTGTGTGTATGACTGTATGACGACTTATTATACACAGTAACTACCTTGTTCTGTGTGTATGACTGTATGACGACTTATTATACACAGTAACTACCTTGTTTTGTGTGTATGACTGTATGACGACTTAAAATACACAGTAACTACCTTGTTCTGTGTGTATGACTGTATGCCGACTTATCATACACAGTAACTACCTTGTTCTGTGTGTATGACTGTATGACAACTTATTATACACAGTAACTACCTTGTTCTGTGTGTATGACTGTATGACGACTTATTATACACAGTAACTACTTTGTTCTGTGTGTATGACTGTATGACGACTTATTATACACAGTAACTACCTTGTTCTGTGTTTATGACTGTATGACGACTTATTATACACAGTAACTACCTTATTCTGTGTGTATGACTGTATGACGACTTATTATACACAGTAACTACCTTGTTCTGTGTGTATGACTGATTGACGACTTATTATACACAGTAACTACCGTGTTCTGTGTGTATGACTGTATGCCGACTTATTATACACAGTAACTACTTTGTTCTGTGTGTATGACTGTATGACGACTTATTATACACAGTAACTACTTTGTTCTGTGTGTATGACTGTATGACGAGTTATTATACACAGTAACTACCTTGTTCTGTGTGTATGACTGTATGACGACTTATTATACACAGTAACTACCTTGTTCTGTGTGTATGACTGTATGACGACTTAACATACACAATAAGTACCATGTTCTGTGTGTATGACTGTATGACGACTTATTATACACAGTAACTACCTTGTTTTGTGTGTATGACTGTATGACGACTTATTATACACAGTAACTACCTTGTTCTGTGTGTTTGACTGTATGACGACTTATTATACACAGTAACTGCCTTATCTGTGTGTATGACTGTATGACGACTTATTATACACAGTAACTAACTTGTTCTGTGTGTATGACTGTATGACGACTTATTATACACAGTAACTACCTTGTTCTGTGTGTACGACTGTATGACGACTTATTATACACAGTAACTACCTTTTTCTGTGTGTATGACTGTATGACGACTTAAAATACACAGTAACTACCTTGTTCTGTGTGTATGACTGTATGACGACTTATTATAAACAGTAACTACCTTGTTCTGTGTGTATGACTGTATGACGACTTATTATACACAGTAACTACCTTGTTCTGTGTGTATGACTGTATGACGACTTATTATACACAGTAACTACCTTGTTTTGTGTGTATGACTGTATGACGACTTAAAATACACAGAAACTACTTTGTTCTGTGTGTATGACTGTATGCCGACTTATTATACACAGTAACTACCTTGTTCTGTGTGTATGACTGTATGACGACTTATTATACACAGTAACTACCTTGTTCTGTGTGTATGACTGTATGACGACTTATTATACACAGTAACTACCTTGTTCTGTGTGTATGACTGTATGACGACTTATTATACACAGTAACTACCTTGTTCTGTGTGTATGACTGTATGACGACTTAAAATACACAGTAATACCTTGTTCTGTGTGTATGACTGTATGACGACTTATTATACACAGTAACTACCTTGTTCTGTGTGTATTACTGTATGACGACTTATTATACACAGTAACTACCTTGTTCTGTGTATGACTGTATGACGACTTATTATGCACAGTAACTACCTTGTTCTGTGTGTATGACTGTATGAGGACTTATTATACACAGTAACTACCTTGTTCTGTGTGTATGACTGTATGACGACTTAATATACACAGTAACTACCTTGTTCTGTGTGTATGACTGTATGACGACTTGTTATACACAGTAACTACCATGTTCTGTGTGTATGACTGTATGCCGACTTATTATACACAGTAACTACTTTGTTCTGTGTGTATGACTGTATGACGACTTATTATACACAGTAACTACCTTGTTCTGTGTGTATGACTGTATGACGACTTATTATACAAGGTAACTACCTTGTTCTGTGTGTATGACTGTATGACGACTTAAAATACACAGTAACTACCTTGTTCTGTGTGTATGACTGTATGACGACTTATTATACACAGTAACTACCTTGTTCTGTGTGTATGACTGTATGACGACTTATTATACACAGTAACTACCTTGTTCTGTGTGTATGACTGTATGACGACTTATTATACACAGTAACTACCTTGTTCTGTGTGTATGACTATATGACGACTTATTATACACAGTAACTACCTTGTTCTGTGTGTATGACTGTATGACGACTTAAAATACACAGTAAGTACCTTGTTCTGTGTGTATGACTGTATGACGACTTATTATGCACAGTAACTACCTTGTTCTGTGTGTATGACTGTATGAGGACTTATTATACACAGTAACTACCTTGTTCTGTGTGTATGACTGTATGACGACTTAATATACACAGTAACTACCTTGTTCTGTGTGTATGACTGTATGACGACTTGTTATACACAGTAACTACCATGTTCTGTGTGTATGACTGTATGCCGACTTACTATACACAGTAACTACTTTGTTCTGTGTGTATGACTGTATGACGACTTATTATACACAGTAACTACCTTGTTCTGTGTGTATGACTGTATGACGACTTATTATACAAGGTAACTACCTTGTTCTGTGTGTATGACTGTATGACGACTTAAAATACACAGTAACTACCTTGTTCTGTGTGTATGACTGTATGAGGACTTATTATACACAGTAACTACCTTGTTCTCTGTGTATGACTATATGACGACTTATTATACACAGTAACTACCTTGTTCTGTGTGTATGACTGTATGACGACTTAAAATACACAGTAAGTACCTTGTTCTGTGTGTATGACTGTATGACGACTTATTATACATAGCAACTACCTTGTTCTGTGTGTATGACTGTATGACGACTTATTATACACAGTAACTACCTTGTTCTGTGTGTATGACTATATGACGACTTATTATACACAGTAACTACCTTGTTCTGTGTGTATGACTGTATGACGACTTAAAATACACAGTAACTACCTTGTTCTGTGTGTATGACTGTATGACGACTTATTATACATAGCAACTACCTTGTTCTGTGTGTATGACTGTATGACGACTTAAAATACACAGTAACTACCTTGTTCTGTGTGTATGACTGTATGACGACTTATTATGCACAGTAACTACCTTGTTCTGTGTGTATGACTATATGCCGACTTATTATACACAGTAACTACCTTGTTCTGTGTGTATGACTGTATGACGACTTATTATACACAGTAACTACCTTATTCTGCGTGTATGACTTTATGACGACTTATTATACACAGTAACTACCTTGTTCTGTGTGTATGACTGTATGCCGACTTATTATACACAGTAACTACTTTGTTCTGTGTGTATGACTGTATGCCGACTTATTATACACAGTAACTACTTTGTTCTGTGTGTATGACTGTATGACGACTTATTTTACACAGTAACTACCTTGTTCTGTGTGTATGACTGTATGACGACTTATTATACACAGTAACTACCTTGTTCTGTGTGTATGACTGTATGACGACTTATTAAACACAGTAACTACCTTGTTCTGTGTGTATGACTGTATGACGACTTATTATACACAGTAACTACCTTGTTCTGTGTGTATGACTGTATGACGACTTATTATACACAGTAACTACCTTGTTCTGTGTGTATGACTGTATGACGACTTAAAATACACAGTAACTACCTTGTTCTGTGTGTATGACTGTATGACGACTTATTATACACAGTAATTACCTTGTTCTGTGTGTATGACTGTATGACGACTTATTATACACAGTAACTACCTTGTTCTGTGTGTATGACTGTATGACGACTTAAAATACACAGTAACTACCTTGTTCTGTGTGTATGACTGTATGACGACATATTATACACAGTAACTACCTTGTTCTGTGTGTATAACTCTTTGACGACTTATTATAAACAGTAACTACCTTGTTCTGTGTGTATGACTGTATGACGACTTAAAATACACAGTAACTACCTTGTTCTGTGTGTATGACTATATGACGACTTATTATACACAGTAACTACCTTGTTCTGCGTGTATGACTGTATGCCGACTTATTATACACAGTAACTACTTTTTTTTGTGTATATGACTGTATGACGACTTATTATACACCAGTAACTTGCTTGTTCTGTGTGTATGACTGTATGACTGACTTAAAATCGCAGTAACTACCTTGTTCTGTGTGTATGACTCTATGACGACTTATTATACACAGTAACTACCTTGTTCTGTGTGTATGACTGTAAGACGACTTATTAAACACAGTGACTACCTTGTTCTGTGTGTATGACTGTATGACGACTTATTATACACAGTGACTAACTTGTTCAGTGTGTATGACTGTATGACGACTAATTATACACAGTGACTAGCTTGTTCTGTGTGTATGACTGTATGACGAGTTATTATACACAGTGACTAACTTGTTGTGTGTGTATGACTGTATGATGACTTATTATACAGGGTAACACTACCTTGTTCTGTGTGTATGACTGTATGACGACTTAAAATACACAGTAACTACCTTGTTCTGTGTGTATGACTGTATGACGACTTATTATACACAGTAACTACCTTGTTCTGTGTGTATGACTGTATGACGACTTATTATACACAGTAACTACCTTGTTCTGTGTGTATGACTGTATGACGACTTATTATACACAGTAACTACCTTGTTCTGTGTGTATGACTATATGACGACTTATTATACACAGTAGCTTTACATATTCTGTGTGTATGACTGTGACGACTTAAATTACACAGTAAAGTGCCTTTGTTCTGTGTGTATGACTGTATGACGACTTATTATACACAGTAACTACCTTGTTCTGTGTGTATGACTGTATGAGGACTTATTATACACAGTAACTACCTTGTTCTGTGTGTATGACTGTATGACGACTTAATATACACAGTAACTACCTTGTTCTGTGTGTATGACTGTATGACGACTTGTTATACACAGTAACTACCATGTTCTGTGTGTATGACTGTATGCCGACTTACTATACACAGTAACTACTTTGTTCTGTGTGTATGACTGTATGACGACTTATTATACACAGTAACTACCTTGTTCTGTGTGTATGACTGTATGACGACTTATTATACAAGGTAACTACCTTGTTCAGTGTGTATGACTGTATGACGACTTAAAATACACAGTAACTACCTTGTTCTGTGTGTATGACTGTATGAGGACTTATTATACACAGTAACTACCTTGTTCTCTGTGTATGACTATATGACAACTTATTATACACAGTAACTAC
>NW_024738551.1:0-16901 GCF_018991925.1 Homarus americanus
CGCCTCCTGGTCTCCTCAACACACAGGCACTACAACCTCCCAAGAGAGGTTGACTTACTATCAATTGTGATCACACCTTAGAGGAACTGTTACCTGGTGACAGCGTTGGCCAGGTAACGAGAATGTAAGTATTAGTATTACCTTACAAACTACTGTACACAGAGAACTGCACACGTTTGACGCAGCAAACTGGCAGGACCTGATTATCATAATCCAGAAAGTTGGTCTTGAGTATTAATGTTTGTATCACTTGATGTAAAGTCTTTGGTGACGTAAGATGTAAACATACGAGGTATACTGGGTAAACAGTTATTCCTGTATGAGTTGGCTATTTATCGTTTGGCCAGGCCATCACAATAGTATTCTGCTTCCTTGAGGGATGAAGAGCGTTCTCTGAATGGTCGTTCCAGCTCCAGCTGGCTGTTCACCCAATGAGTAAGTATATAGTCGTTTGTTCTTATTGGCCAGCTTTCATGTGCAGAATATTGAACTGTTATTATTTGTATGAGTAAAGTATTTGCATTGTTTCACATTGCAGAAAATAACTTTAATTATTTTATTTGCGTAAAATTCACAAAGAAAAAAAATAATAAAACCGAAAACAACAACATGACTATCGCCACATTAACAAGTTAAGATTATCAATGGTCGCTGTACTGCAGCCTGGAACACTGGGACACAGAACACTGCCATGCTCATTACGTCGCATAGTAATGCTGAGGAAGAAGAAAAGATTAACATGGACCCCAGGAAAAACATTAAATGGGGAGGGCGGAGAGACGTAACGTAGGGAGGTGGACGCTGTGGGAGTTATTGAGAGGCTGTGGCGTTGGTTTTAATTTGGCTAAGAGGTCTGGGAAGCTTGAGATAAACCCACAACAGTGTGGGGGAAAAGATACCTAAGGAGAATAGTTCTGATTGTGGTAGAAACTGAAGAGTAGTTAAAAAATAAAGTCTATAACGTTATAATGTTGAAAAAGTGAATCATAAACGAGCTCCTGTGTTTTAATTTTGTTATATATAGACGATCAACTTGTTAATATAGGAGAGTGGTGAAGACGTGACTGAAGCCGCAGGTATGAGGGAGAAGGAGCTGGTGTGGGTTCCAAATAATGGATAGTTTGAGCGACTGAGAATGTGACCAGAGGGAAAGAACAGAGGTTGTGTTGGTACTGTTGGGAGGCTGGTGGTGAGCCGCCCTCCTGCCCTCACTACCTCACCAAGACAAATAAGAGGTAATATAATGATCTCTGTGTAGGGGAAAAGGTCTATATTACTTTCCTTTTATCCAAAGAGAAAATTTACTTCAACTAAAACTACTCCAGCATTTTAACAGCAACAACCTTTCTATATTGTGTTTTAGGAAATAATCATTTTGTAAGTTTAATTAGTGGTTGTCTTTTCATGATTCCGCTCATCGGTTGTGTCCAGGTTAAATCAAAATAATAAAGAAAAATATATAAATACACTTGTTGAATGTTAGGAATGAGAGGATTAGCGTTTGTCTGGCCTCCCTTTATACTGTGCGTGCGTGCGTGCGTGCAATATAGAAAGTTTTACTCCCGTTGTCATATTAAATCGACAGAATTCCTAAATCTTAGCCAAACAAAGTTGAGGATAAACATCGCGCAGCTACAGCGTTCACAACACTGAGTATGCCAACACTGAGTATACCAACGGGCGGATCAAGTAACAATGTATACGAGTATGATGAACTTAAACTAAAGGACAACTGAGATAACAAATAACAGGACCAAACAACACAGTTGAGGGACACAAGTTGCTCCTACAATCACAACTCGTCCTCTTAGAAAAGAGGTGTGGCTCATTGTGTTCAGGTGCAGTCGACCAGCCCTGCTATACAGTAAACATATTGTATTTTTTCCCAGTTGAAACTAAACTTAGGTCGGTAATAATCTATAAATATGAAAGAGAGAATCATCGTAATCCGGTGCCATGATTTTGAATTAACACAAACTTAATGTTTGTTTGTTATTTCCCGGTTATACAAAGGCTTAATCTATCGTATATAGTGAAAACAATTTTACTCCGTTAACTATTGTCATATCCAATTAATTCAATGATTCACAAGTAAAATATTATAGTATTTTATTTCTAATATCAACGAAAAAATTCTGATTATTCCTTTAAAGAAAAATCGGGTAATATGTTTTTAATTTAGTTATATTCCGTGTTGATTATTGGAACGATTCATTTTTTCATTCAGTTTTCATTAATTCCTAATGACTAATGCTCTCGTGTAATAACTTCCCTACTATGTCTCTACAATACTGGAAACCTTATGTAGAGGATAACAAGGTCTCAGTGTATGATAGATGTCTATAAAACACCGACCCGGGAAGATTTTCATAGTCGATGTTCTGTTACAAGTCTGGCGGGAACTGTTTCGTCTACATTCACTACCTTCCCACCAAAACTGTTTTATTTGAGGAAATGTCAACAAGTTACTGTTTCTGTTTTTATATACAGTTTCATTACTGATGTTTATATGCTGTATTACGTTCACACACACAACGAAAACACGGGATAAGCTTCCTGTTTTAACAATACATTATAACCCGTTGTATTAGTCTCTACCGTATTCATTTTACCTTATACATCTTTATTTCACTTCAATTATCATTTCTTCTCTTTTTTATCTTCATGTGTATAAAGTTCCTTTCTCATTGTTCACACCTGACTGTACTGTTGTCGCAGGAATATATCTGGATCAAACGCTGTCAATATTAAGACAAATATATGACGTTACTATAGGTTATATAACTGTTGTTGATCTATATTGTTGCTCTGTCTCTACTGTTCTCTCGTCTTCATCTCACTGCAGACGGTCTTTATTTAGTTGTCAATATGGATTTAAATTTTTTGTTGTCCTTTTGGTAAATTTGTATTCCTGGCTGGTGTATAAATAGCAGTAGAGAAATGTATCACTCGATGTCAACACTGGGGCCTTGTGTGGCGCCAGGTGAGGCAGATCTTAAACTTTCTCCATTCCTCAAGTATTGATAGTAGCCAGAAATATATAATGGTTACTACATGGTCAATAATGGTGAAATATACAGTATCATTCAATGTGTGTCTGAATAAATGAATTATAAATTTGGGAACGTTTCACCGGCTTCTCTTTCTCTCCGAGCAGACACCAGGCACAGCGGTAAGAAGTCTTTTAACACAATTTAAATGGTTGATGATACTCCCACAAGCTCACCTCCCCCAGCTGCGCCAGTTCATCTGCCTCATAAACCTTCTTGTTTCATTATTGTGAGTAACAGGTGTGTTGACTGTTATGTTGGTAGGTGATGTTCACTTGGAGAAATTTTTCGTTTGTTCTTAAATTGTATAATTTTAGCAATTTAATACACTTCAGGATAATTTAAATTTGTTACGCGTGAGTTTATATAAATGCAGAGTGATGTGCTGCATTCACCCTTGTGTAACGGTGGACACAGTCGCTGTTACTATTATTTCTCACGCCAGTACAATGCCGTGACTACGATAATGCCAAGCACACCTCAAACACCTTGAATCAACATTATTTACAAAACAGGGCCCAAACTTTGAGTCAAGCTTGTCCAGGGTGTGATGCTGTGTGGTTGGTTCTGTCATAGCCTGTACTGTGTATTGCCTGGTGCTGTCCGCCTTGACCCTTCCCAGTGTTCTAATGGAAGCTGATCTTTGCTACACAAGAAACAAAGGTTTGAGGCCACACACAGGTCGACTGACCAACAGTTCCTTCTACAGAAAATGGACCATATTCTGAGATGGCAGTTTTTCCGCCACCTTGGGAACGAAAGTGCCCAGTCAGACATACCCAGTCAGAGGGGCGGTGATCTGGGGACAATCACTTGAATTGTAGAAGTCGAATTCGGGAGAAACAGTGTAAGTTCTTACGTAAAAGTTCATGACCCTGCCAGGGGTGCGGGGTGCGGGAGGGTTCCTACTGTTTAAACCAGTAAGTGGTGCATATAACACAAAATATACTAAACCTTCGGCACTTGCACTAGATGACCTTCACTCCTCCAGGCGCCGCAGAAGAGAGCATGCACAGTGAACTTAAAACAAAATGTGTTCACATGTTCCATCATTTATAAAAAGCAAAAGAAACAAACAAACATCAGGCGACCGATAGCTGAGAAACGGAAAGCATGTCAACCTCGAGGAGAAGTCAACGCAACACATCCGAGAGTAAATAAAGTCGACCATCTCATAACATTTCAAATATTCCCGAGAGACATAGAACACCACTGGAGGGAGAGAGAGAAAACTGTTCCAACCTTCCCTTAGAAACCACAGCTGTTAGTTCATCCTGCAACTCCACTTTCTCTGTTTCTTTTGTTTGTGTTTTCTCTCGTTTGTCTTATCTTGTTTGTGTTATTCTCTTGTTTATTTTATTGTAGTTACATTCTCCTGTTTGTTTATTTCCTTGTTTGTTGTACTGCCTTGCTCGTCACATAAGAACATAAAAATGAAGGACTCTGCAGTATGCCTATTGTCCTGTATGAGGCAGCTCCTGTTTACACCCAGCCTTTGTCACTCATAGTATATTTGAAGATCCACCAGTAAGATGAGATGATGGTGGTGTTTAGTGTCTTGTTCCACTCATCCACAACTCTATTTCCTGACCAATGGTTACCTACAGGTAATTTCTTCCTAAATATAAAGTTCTTATTTGAAAAGCATTGTTACGTGTAAGCTTCAGATTTGATATTTTACTGTACGTTCATTATTAAATCCTATCTTCCCTTATATCGAGATTAACTTTGTCGTCCTTGTATGAATAGTTTCGAGGGAATCTATATCCAGTCAATAGTACGGTGACCAAAACTGAAGTGCATAATCCAAGTGAGGTCTGACTCATGCAAGATATAGTTGTAAAATAACACTACAGCTCCTGTTACTAACACTCATAGATATGAACCCCAGTACTCTGTTAGTCTTATTACGTACTATCGTGCACAAAATTCGTGACCACTACCTAGCCAGTGAGGGTTCGAATAGCCTTGAGTCTGAAGTTTCGAAACAGCTGGGGGAAATGCTATGGTCGGCCAACAGATGTCGCCCACTGTAGTGTGTGTGTGTGGGGGGGAGGGGATAGAGGAGGTGGGGGCTGGATGAGAGGCAGGTTTATTTATTATTTATACCACCATAATTTCAAGCTGCCTTTTTAACTACGTTTTGTCTTACAGTTGTTTCTTTATGGTTACGAATTCATGGAACAGGTGCAGTGCCCTGGGTGCTTATTGCCGCTCAGGTCACAATGATACTTTAAAGAATGGAATATATTAAGGATAAAAGTGAAATATGCAAGGATCAGGGTGAAGGGCCCTGGTCAGCTAGTTTTACTCAGCGATCACGTCACAATTTTGTTGTTATTCCGACAAAGAGATTATGGTAATATTTATTTATATTCCACCCATCCTTCTTAATAAATATTTGTGATGATATGCAATATTATATAATTATATACTTATGTTAAAAAGAGTGGAGTGAAAAAGTTATCAGTATTGTGAAATAGTATTCAGACTTAATCTAGGTGACTGTTCCAATTCTTCCAAATTTTAGTGTTTAAACACCCCACCACAATATGCAAACTTCATATATTTTGGAGTGTGCTCAGTTAACATTAATATTGTGTGCTGAACATCATGAGCATTTCAATGATGGTAGCAATTGAAACTATATAATTATATTGTGTTATAAGACAACACATTCCACGACGTGTCATACAGATCATTGTATACCACACAATACATAATTTGTGGCTGTTAAGTTACTTTGTTATGAATTTTCATGCGATATAGTTTAAGACATCATTAAGGACATGGATTTAAGATAACACTGGAGGTGAGTTAATATATATTAATTGTATTTACAAACAATACTAAAATCCAAACAATACACCAATACACACATCTTAGTATTTGGTCCAGCCACCCATTGCATTCAGGACTTCATCAAGGCGATTACGGATGGAGTCGACCAGCTTCAGGCACACCCCTGGTCGTCGACGTATACTCTCCCACACGTCGTAAGCTTTGGCCTCTATTGCTGCACAGGTTCGCTGCTCCCCAATATCCCAATCACGTTTCATCATGGCCCAAATATGTTCAATCGGATTAATATCACATCCTAGTGTTGGCCAGTCGATGACCTCAATTTCAGGGTGATCCTGGAGGTAGTCCTTCACTATGTTGCTGGTATGAATGGGACTGTTGTCATGAACCAGCCTGATAGTGTGGGGGGCTGGAACTGCCATAGCCCAGACTGTAGGAATTAGCCCTTGCTCCAGGATGTCTGCATACTGCTCACCAGTGAAACGGCTATTGATCTTGACCAGTTCACCAGTTGATGCTGATGCAGCTGCGAAGACAATCGTTTTAGTTTCTGCTTGAAAGCAGCCACAGGACTAATCATGTCAACTTTAGTTTTATCTTTCCCCTGCAGATCTAAGTTTAGTTTATTCAGCATCGCAGTCATGTCATCTAAAAAAGCTAAATCTAACAGCCGCACTTCGTTGTGATCAAAAGGCCAATCTTTTGAGGCCAAAAAAGAAGTTAGGAAACCTATCATCACTCCTGCACAGGGCAATGAACCCACTGATTCGGCCAGCCAATGCAGGTGCCCCATCAGTATTTTTAGATACGAGCTTACTTACTGGAAAACTGTGAACTATTAACAAAATCACTGAAAGTCTGAAATAAGTCTTCATCCCGAGTTTTTCCTTTTGATGGTAGAATTTTCAGCAGTTTCCCTTTGGTACTCATATTTTTAAACACCATTCTCATGAAAATACATAATTGTGATGTATAGACCACATCAGGAGATTCATCAAATTGTAATGAAAAGAACACACACTCACGTATGTCTTTATTCAGTTGTTCACCCAAATCCTCAGCCATGAATTCACAGCGCCTCATGACAGTGTTTCTTCATAACTGAACATCCTTAATAGAAGACAGTATTTCAGACTTATTTTTTAAATTTTCAAACAACGAATCTGCTGCTTCTAAAAAGGCCTATTTGAATATTTCTCCATCTTTAATTTTTGTTTTTTATGCTTTGTAAGTACTCGACTCACCCTGAATGATGCAATGGTTGCTAACCTTGATTTTGAGTTCGCTTCTGTAAGAAGAGTTTGTTGTGCAGTAAGCTGTGATTTCAGTTCATGAACTTTCCTCTTTCGTAGCTCACTTTTGGGTGGGAAATCATTATATCATTCTTCTTGTGAAAACTTTTGAAATGCCTTTCGGGATTTCCTTTCTTAGCTAGAGCTGGAGACGTATGACAGATCAAGCACAGACACTTCAAATTATTCATGGTAAAAAAAATAGTCTTCTTCCCATTCATTGTGAAAATGGTAAATTTGGGTATTTTTAGTACTTGGTCCAGAACTCATTTTTGGTTCAGTTGATGGCCAATAACCTATATTTGGAAAAAAAAAAAGTCGTACGTCAATACAAGAATTACTTTTTTCCATGACTTTTCCGACATGAATATGAGAATTACTAACGTAACAGCGTAACGTTCTTAACTTTTTTTTATAAGCAATTGTCATTGGCTAGATGTGGACACTTCTAACTACTCTAGGGTTGCGGCGAGAACTGTTGCCAAGCTAAAAAGTCAGTAATTCTCGTAATCATCCAAGACTTTTCCATATCAAGGGGCAGCACCTCACACTTCCAAGTATTGCAGATGACTGAAAATCACTGCATTGTTGGTGACAAGTGTGTAGGGTTTCTGGGCAAGGTTGCCAAATATGATTCTCTCTCTCTTTACTTTTGACAAGACTCCTCAATATCGAGTCGACTTTTTCATTACCAAATTAATTAATACAAGGTTTAACGTATATTTGTAAACTTATAAAAGCAAATACCTGCCTAGTTTTAGCCTACAACTGATGACAACTTGCTGATCAGTTTCCTCACCAGAAACCAACCAGCACCGGCCCGTATGAACGCGAACACTTCCTATCAGGTTCCGCCACACACTGCATGGCACAGTCGAAGTTTTTTTGTATGTATCGCTTTGATGTGTCCATAATGAAGAGGATTTTTGCATGGCAGCTTAAGAAGGATGGATCACTAAGTTTAACTTTGCCATGCGATCGACTAGAGAAGATCTTGCGATCGACCAGTCGATCGCGATCGACAGGTTGGCCACCCCTGTTGTAAAGGTTTTAACTCTATATACAAAGGGGAGGAGCCATGTCGTCGGTTCTGTGAGTGTTCATTACAGTAGTCCAATTCGTCGCCATGGGTAGAATAGGGGGAGGGGGGTTGGGGAATGGAGGGGAAGGTAATATGATGGGATAGAATGTTTGATTGACGTTAGTCTTTGGGGTTGGGATGAAGGGAAGAGGTGGGGGAGGGAGAAGTGGAGTGGGGGGATGGTGAGTGTGGGGAGATTAGTGTTTAGGTGTGGTAACCCCGATGCTCAAATTATGAGGTTTAATAGTTGGGTGGGTAGAGGCGGGGGGCTAGGCGCGGAGTTGGAACTCGTGAACGTATAATGTTGTTTAATGCAAGTTATGGAACATTACAGTATCCTCAAACGGGTTTTCACGATATTACTAGGCCTTATGTAATCAACCAATAAGGATTACAACAGCACACAGTATGGCTGAAATTGGTAAGAAAAATTAAATATAACATGGCAAAATTTTTGCCCTGCATAATCTTTACAACCCACCTCTCGCCTAAAGTAAACCGAAAAATGCTTATGCGTATAGAAGATTTTTTGCTCAATATCACATATTCTTTCACCTCTACAAATATCTGCTGTCACTCATGGGACACCCTGCAATAGTATAAGGACGACATGGGCTATGCTGACAAATTAATGTGACTTACCTGTTAGTGACGACGATGGTAGGAATGAGACCTCGGCATGTTTCAATGTTCGACATCACCTCCTTCCCCTGGTGTGGGTGGCGCCAACCTTGGTAAGAACTTGTGTATTCTCCGTGACTACCAGTAATGGTAGTCACGGAGAATTAATTACTGGTGTGCCCATCATTTGCACCGTCGTAGCCATGAAAGGCAGAGATATGGCCGTTGTAGTGCTTTTATTTACCCGTTACACATGTCTCACCATGCTTAATAATATTAACTATCTTCATGACATTCTTATTGGTATCAGTGATTGCGGAATTCACGATGTTATGCTCCACATACACACAACCTGTTACTAACTAATCCCCACCTCCTCTATCCCCCCCCCCCTCACACACTACATTGGGCGACATCTGTTGGCCGACCATAGCATTTCCCCCAACTGTTTCGAAACTTCAGACTCAAGGCAATTCGAAACCTCACTGTGGCTAGGTAGTGGACACGACTTTTGTGCAGGACTTTTGTGCAGGACGAGCAAATTCGTTGGCAGTGATTGCTGAGCGAGGCCAAATCATCGGGATGTGGAGAGCCGGGGCAACTGTGCCGAACATTGCTCTCGAAGTGGGGAGGAGCACCAAGACGATTAGGAGGTGGATCCGCCGGTGGGAGGAAGAGGGCTCAGTGGAGACGAAACCTCGAAGCGGGAGGCCACGAGTAACGTCGGCAAGGATGGACGCCATGATCGTGGCAGCTGCAACGGCATATCCAATGCGAACATCAGTGGAGCATACAAGAAATCTGGGCCTCAACTGCCATCACATGACGACGAGACGCCGACTTCATGAAGCCGGGATCGACTGCCATATTCCAGCTCACAAAGGGTGGCTAACACCTACTCACAAGGAGTGTCGACTCGGCTTTGCATTGGAACACCTTCCACATAGAGAAGAATACTGGAGAACCATTATATTTACCGATGAAACGGTGTTCAGGTCAGTGGGAGCCGAAGCAAGGCAGTGCTGGCGGCCCCCCAACACACGCTACCATGAGAAACACATTCAACATCGCGCAGTGAGTGGTAGGGTGTCAGTGTCATTCTGGGGGTGGATGTGGGCACATGGGCCAGGTGAACTGGTCAAGATCAATGGCCGTTTCACTGGTGAGCAGTATGTAGACATCCTGGAGCAAGTGCTAATTCCTACAGTCTGGGCTATGGCAGTTCCAGCCCCCCACACTATCAGGCTGGTTCATGACAACAGTCCCATTCATACCAGCAACATAGTGAAGGACTACCTCCAGGATCACCCTGAAATTGAGGTCATCGACTGGCCAACACTAGGATGTGATATTAATCCGATTGAACATATTTGGGCCATGATGAAACGTGATTGGGATATTGGGGAGCAGCGAACCTGTGCAGCAATAGAGGCCAAAGCTTACGACGTGTGGGAGAGTATACGTCGACGACCAGGGGTGTGCCTGAAGCTGGTCGACTCCATCCCTAATCGCCTTGATGAAGTCCTGAATGCAATGGGTGGCTGGACCAAATACTAAGATGTGTGTATTGGTGTATTGTTTGGATTTTAGTATTGTTTGTAAATACAATTAATATATATTAACTCGCCTACAGTGTTATCTTAAATCCATGTCCTTAATGATGTCTTAAACTATATCGCATGAAAATTCATAACAAAGTAACTTAACAGCCACAAATTATGTATTGTGTGGTATACAATGATCTGTATGACACGTCGTGGAATGTGTTGTCTTATAACACAATATAATTATATAGTTACAATTGCTACCATCATTGAAATGCTCATGATGTTCAGCACACAATATTAACGGTAACTGAGCACACTCCAAAATATATGAAGCTTGCATATTGTGGTGGGGTGTTTAAACACTGGAACTTGGAAGAATTGGAACAGTCACCTAGATTAAGTCTGAATACTATTTTACAATACTGATAACTTTTTCACTCCACTCTTTTTAACATAAGTATATAATTATATAATATTGCATATTATCACAAATATTTATTAAGCAAAGGATGGGTGGAATATAAATAAATATTACCATAATCTCTTTGTCGGAATAACAACAAAATTGTGACGTGGTCGCTGAGTAAAACTAGCTGACCAAGGCCCTTCACCCTGATCCTTGCATATTTCACTTTTATCCTTAATATATTCCATTCTTTAAAGTATCATTGTGACCTGAGCGGCAATAAGCACCCAGGGCACTGCACCTGTTCCATGAATTCGTAACCATAAAGAAACAACTGTAAGACAAAACGTAGTTAAAAAGGCAGCTTGAAATTATGGTGGTATAAATAATAAATAAACCTGCCTCTCATCCAGCCCCCACCTCCTCTACCCCCACACACACACACACTACAGTGGGCGACATCTGTTGGCCGACCATAGAATTTCCCCCAGCTGTTTCGAAACCTCAGACTCAAGGCTATTCGAAACCTCACTGTGGCTGGGTAGTGGACACAACTTTTGTGCACGATAGTACATAAGCTGGACCAACCCAAGTTCACATAAGTTGTGAATACCATCAAAGATTCTCTGGGAAGGAGAATCAATAGCAGTTATTGTACTTTGGTAGTTAATTAGTATACAGTTTATTGGGCTGAGAGTCAGTTTAAGACAGCAAAAGTGTTCCTGATAAGTGTGATAAAGTGTGACTCATTTACCTCCCTCATGTCTACTTCATTAGTAAACAGAATAAATCCTATGGCCATTAAAGTATGGTCAATGGACCTAAATTATTATAATATTCTAAACATTTTGTATAATTTAGTCAATTCTATCTCAGTTTCCTAAGATTGTCCACAAAGTTTAATTCTAAGGAACATAACAATTATTCTCTACAACAGGAAACATTATCTCACAGGGCCGAGAAGGTTAACAACAGACACAAATACAGTTGAGTGCATTGACCCAACCCAGGTGATTAGAGGTCAGGGGGCGTTAGTGACGACATTATAGCAAGGAAATGCGTCTCTCTCTCTCTCTCTCTCTCTCTCTCTCTCTCTCTCTCTCTCTTCTCTCTCTCTCTCTCTCTTAACACTTAACAGGTGTTTAGCTATACACAGGATTTAATAATTCATCGATTAAATATCCATGACAGCTTATGAGACACAAGAGTTAGCAGGAAGCAAAGTCCAGCAACAGACGGCAACAGCTACACGCTTTTATTTAGCCATTTTCAGCACCAGGTTCTCCCGAGAACAAACCAAAATATTTTAGTATCATTAGTAAGAAATGTTAATGACCCAAAAGATGAAGTTAATGAGAACCATCGCCGCCTCCTCTACACTAAGTCTTTAATCACCCAAAGTCTTAGTAAGTTTTAAACCTTGTAATTACTTTAACAGTCAACTAACAAAGGAAAGAGACACAGTAAGAATAACATTTAATCTGGCAACTGGTTAAACTCTTCCCACCACCACCACCACTACTACCACCACCCCTGCTACCACCATCAACAACAACACTACTACCACCGCCATCACAACCACTACCATAAACCACAATTCCACCACCACCATCGCCGACACCACAACAACCACGGCCGCCGCAGCCAGCACCGCCACCACCACACCATCAACCACTACTACCACCATCACCACTACAGCCCCCACTACCACCACTACCACCGCCCCCACTACCACTACCACCACCATTACTACCGCCTAACCACTATCGCCTCCAGACCACCACCACCGCCACCGCCACCACCACTACCATCAACCACTACTGCCACCACCACCGTCACAACCACCACCACCACCACCGCCACTACCTACCATCACCACCACCGTCGTCACCACGACGACGACCACCACCACTATTACCACCACCACCAATACCGCCCCACCACCACCGCCCCCCACCACCACCGCCGCCCCCACCACCACCGCCCCTACCACCACCACCACCACCACTGCCCAAACTCAAACTTTGTTAACTGCGATTGAACAACGTGACTTGTGTTGCGTAATCAAGTAACTTTGTAATGATGGCGGAGAGTACCTACTGACGTTACTGTCACCAAATGTATTCAGATATTCATAAATTTAAATATCCTAAAATAAATATAAGAATGATTACGGCATATATACAACGGACGGAAGAATAGATCAGATTATTATCTTTCTTATAAATATTATTCCAACTTACATATATCTCTGTACTGTATATATACACCTGTAAACAATGATGATATTAAAATAATATAAGTCAGTATTACCCTCAAGGTTTATGTTATAATAATACAATTAATAAAGATAAGAGCTAATATAAACTAATTACCTCAGCTCACCTTTGAGCTCCCCGGGTCCAGCGCGAGACGCCCTACCAACAGCTGAACACCTACTGCTGGGGATCTGAACCTCTGAGACCCTTATGAATGGCTCTCCTGTGGGGATGTTAACGTGACTGAAGGTCAGGGGCAGAGGTGAGGAGAGAAACAGAGGAGAAGAGAGATAGGTGAGGAGAGAAGAAACAGTGGAGGAGACAGATGGTTAAGAAGAGAAGAAGCGGGGAAGGAGAGGAGAGAAACAGGGAAGTACCGGAGGAGAGGTAAGGAGAGAGATAGGGGAGGAGAGAGATAGGTCAGCACAAAAACAGAGAAGGAGAGAAACAGGGGAGAACTGGGAAAAGGAGAGACAGGAGTTAGACAGAATACAAAAGAGGAGATGGTGTGTCAGTCACCGTAAGCTCCGCCACAAGAGACAAAAGACAACTGTACAATAACTCGCCGAGAATCTCGTCTCTTACTATTTTTGAAGTATTGACAAAACAATTCAGTTGTTTTAGCCGGCGGGTTTAGTTACGAAATATTAATTGGCGCTCGGACACCATATATCTATCAATATTGCGGGAAAGTGTCAGGTTGGACAGTTATATCCCCGAGGGGCTCTTCCACACCTGCGAGCAGACCACCTCTGGTAACACACCTGTTATGTGATAGAGCTGGCTATATCACACCTTCCATGTAACCAAGTTAGCCGTTTGTTACCATAGGCTGTTGCTTTGGGAGTTTATTAACAAAATCAATATTACAGTTGAGAGTTGCAGGAGCTGAGGCTTTAAGGACTTTTTTCCAATTAAAAGTCTTGTGGGTCGATGTTCAGCTGTATGGGTATCAGGTTCATACACACATTACCTGAGAAAGGATCTGAATGAAAAAGAACTGGACGTATTGGAGTAAGTGATGTCTACTGCTATATGTTGGTGTATAATTCAATACTTTTGATATTAATGCACCATATATAGTTATCATTTCCTTCTTCGCCATAGTCCCGTGAATGTAAATAATGTTTTTTTTATATAATAAGATAAAGAAGAAACTCCTCATCATGAAAAATAAATTATCACCCAGCACACGCACGGAATATATCGCTGAGAAGGAAAGTGAAAAAATAATTCTCTGAAGGGAAGTAATGTCAGGGTTGAATGACACATTAATCATCTATAAACAACGACGACTAAAGAGCAAAACTCTCCCAAATCTATTTCCGGGTTCTTTTTGTACTTGTAGTTTACCTTTCATGAACTCATCATCGTCCAGTCATGTTTCTTAAATTGATCCTTTACCTTCCTGCTCCTTGATGATAATATTCTTCCCGGTGAATGTAAAGAGAACATTATATATTTTTTTATCAGACACAAAATGTATTGAAAGTTCTACATCTTTATGACTGTAAGTCCAAAAACTTAGGTGTTGAGAGAGGCTGGTTGATAACGCTTGACGTACACTACATCACACTTACTGTACTTCACTTACTAACACGGGTTTTATAGTCCCTTTGTAGGAGTTCCTTTGTGAAGATTTTTTTATGAGTATTGAATTATATGATATCCGGAATTCGAGGGTCGTGAGTGTTAGTCTACTGAGAACAGGGTGAGGTACAGGACACACTGATGGACAACACCCCACTCTTATTGGTTCTTGTATACAGGTGTCTTTATTGACTCACATTATCATAGACTATATAAGACTGTTCTGGCATTTATCTTACACGACTTATAATCACCGTCGAATGCTTCATTGTTTACAGTTTATTTGTTATAAAGTAATTTTACAAGAATCATAAAAGTGGTGAAGAAAATAATAATAATAATAGTAGTAGTAGTAGTAACAACAGTAACAATAATAGTAGTAGTAATAAAAGTAGTACTACTTCTATTACTCCATGCTCCCCTTATAGCCATTCCTTCGCCGCCATTTTATTGCCTTAAAATTAAATATCCTAATACATAAGTAGCTATCCTAGCTTTGTTGAGTTAGTTGAGCCGCAGATCTTTGCGGCATTCACTGACTGTTGCCTCATAGTCAATATCTGCAACTGTTGTCGGCTTTGGGGCCGATGCTCTCGTTCCCTAAGGCAGAGCAAAGCCGACCTAAGGAGAGAGAAGGACAGTTGACATCTCATCCAGGCTGTAACATAACTTCTGGGCTGCTGCTTCTGTTCGGATAGCACCTCCGCGAGTCTGACGTAGAAGCATCTTGCACTTGGTTCCATCCCACCAGAGGTTGTGAACACTTGAGGAGTGAAACTGCCTTGATCAACGTTCTGAATTCTTTCCCCATATGCCCTTATCTTTTCGTTCTCGTTCCTCCTGTGTGCAGCATCGAGAGCTAAGTTACGGCGATATGCGGCCATGGGATAAAAAATCCTGATGTCGAAGAAGGCTCGCTGTCTCCGCGTCCAGAATCCTCGAGCACTGACGTCAACACGGGCTTCGTTGGATGTGTTTGAAGTCCTATGTTGGAAATTCTCACCGTCCAATGGAAGGAGGGTCGGTTCTACCCTGACATCACGGCAGATTTCCTTTAACATATTTGCTGTGAGATCCCTTACTTCGTCATGCCTCATGCATATGAAGCCCCCTTTCTTGCACACCATGGCGTGATCAACGTCAGAGGAAGAACCACACACGCATTTGGAGGGCAAACCTTCTACTGGCCTACAGTACCTTAGATCATTGGCATCTGTAAATTCTTGTCTATTGAGACTGAAACCATTTGCACTTATCGGTAACGTAGTTAACCAGTTCGAGGCGCCGACCTCCTGCGCTATAGCTACTATTTTCTCAAATTCTCTTGTACTTGCAGCAACAATTGCTGCAACTTATCACTTTGGCCATGCTGTCGTTCTGTCGTAATGGACCTTCGAATATTGTTTACTTCACTGGTATTCACCTTCTACTACTACTACTACTACTTTTTGTTTTTTTGTTTTTTTTAACGTGGCCTCCAGCCTCCCCAAATAGCCACACCTTCGCCACCATTTAATTACCTTAATATTAAATATCCTAATACATAAGAAGCTATCCTATCTGTGTTAAATTAGTTGAGCCACAGGTCTATGCGGCATTCAGTGACAGTAGCCTCATAGTCAATATCTGCAGCAGTTGTCAGAGTAGGGGCAGAAGCTCTCGTTCCCCTGAGGCAGAGCAAAGCCGACCGAAGGAGAGAGAAAGACAGTCGACATCTCATCCAGGCTGTAACATAACTTCTGGGCTGCTGCTTCTGTTTGGAGATCAACTCCGCGAGTCTGACGTAGAAACATCTTGCATTTGGTCCCATCCCACCAGAGGTTGTGAACACTAGAGGAGTGAAGCTGCCTTGGTCAACCTTTTGAATTCTCTCCCCATATGCCCTTCTCTTGTCGTTCTCGTTCCTCCTATGTGCAGCATCGAGAGCTAGGTTACGGTGACATGCGGCCATGGGATCAAAAATCCTGATGTCGAAGAAAGCTCGCTGTCCCCGCGTCCAGAATCCTCGAGCACTGACGTCCACACGGGCTTCGTTAGATGTGTTTGAAGTCCTGTGTTGGAAGATCTCACCATCCAATGGAAGGAGGGTCGGTTCTACCATGACATCCCGGCAGATTTCCTTCAACATATTTGCTGTGAGATCCCTTACCTCGTCATGCCTCATGCATATGAAGCCCCCCTTCTTGCACACCATGGCGTGATCGCCATCATAGGAAGAGCCACACACGCATTGGGAGGGCAAACCTTCTACTGG